>NC_091183.1:31591277-31633777 GCF_040958095.1 Procambarus clarkii
ATATATATATATATATATATATGTCGTACCTAATAGCCAGAACGCACTTCTCAGCCTACTATTCAAGGCCCGATTTGCCTAATAAGCCAAGTTTTCATGAATTAATGTTTTTTCGTCTACCTAACCTACCTAACCTAACCTAACCTAGCTTTTTTTGGCTACCTAACTTAACCTTACCTATAAATATAGGTTAGGTTAGGTAGGGTTGGTTAGGTTCGGTGATATATCTACGTTAATTTTAACTCCAATAAAAAAAAATTGACCTCATACATAGAGAAAAGGGTTGCTTTATCATTTCATAAGAAAAAAATTATAGTAAATATATTAATTCAGGAAAACTTGGCTTATTAGGCAAATCGGGCCTTGAATAGTAGGCTGAGAAGTGAGTTCTGGCTACTAGGTACGACATATATATATATATATATATATATATATATATATATATATATATATATATATATATATATATATATATATATATATATATATATATATATAATATAAATTTATAAATATATATATATATATATATATATATATATATATATATATATATAATATAATATAAATATATATATATATATATAATATATATATATATTTTATTATATATATATATATATTTTTATTATATATATATATATATATATATATATAATAAAATAAAGAAAATCACTCGACCTATTAGGCATATCATGCCTTGCATAGTAGACCAAAAAGAATGTTCTATCTACTAGGTATATATATATATATATATATATATATATATATATATATATATATATATATATATATATATATATATATATATATATATGACATATGTCGTACCTAATAGCCAGAACGCACTTCTCAGCCAACTATGCATGGCCCAATTTGCCTAATAAGCCAAGTTTTCATGAATTAATGTTTTTTTCGACTACCTAACCTACCTAACCTAACCTAACCTAACTTTTTCTGCTACCTAACCTAACCTAACCAATAGACATAGGTTAGGTTAGGTAGTGTTGGTTAGGTTCGTTCATATATCTACGTTAATTTTAACTTCAATAAAAAAAAATTGACCTCATACATAATGAAATGGGTAGCTTTATCATTTCATAAGAAAAAAATTAGAAAAAATATATTATTTCATGAAAACTTGGCTTATGAGGCAAATCGGGCCTTGCATAGTAGGCTGAGAAGTGAGTTCTGGCTATTAGGTACGACATATATATATATATATATATATATATATATATATATATATATATATATATATATATATATATATATATATATATATATATATATATATATATATATATATACCTAGTAGATAGAACATTCTTTTTGGTCTACTATGCAAGGCATGATATGCCTAATAGGTCGAGTGATTTTCTTTATTTTCAATAAATTGTTTGCAATTAGTTTATTTGAATTATTATTATTATATTATATTAAGAACATAAATTATTAACCTAATTGTGTTAGTTTAGGTTAGGTTAACATAGGTTTGGTTAGGTAGGGTAGGTTATGTTCGGTCATATATCTACGTTAGTTGTTACTCAAATTTAAAAAAAAAAATAACTCGTACATAATGAAATAGATAGCTTTATCATTTCATAAGAAAAAAATTAGATAAATATTGAAATTCAGGAAAATTTTGGCTTATTAGGCAAATCGGGATTTTCATAGTAGGCCGAGTACTGCGTTCTAGCTATTCGGTACAACATATATATTCATATTTATTGGTGTATACCTTAAGCAGGTTTTAATTTATACAAGTTTCATCGAATATAACTGCATATTTTATATTGATTATTTTCTTGTTTAGGGCTTCTATCCCTCTGACTAGTGCTATTGCATTTTGATTTAATTGGAAGTGGTGTTTTCCAAAAGTCATCTTCGTTCAAAATGAAGAAAAAGAAGCAAATACCTGTACAATGTATTACACTTACACACAGAAATCACAGTCACGTGATGCATCAAATGAACAAATCCTTTCTTTCTTTTACATGTCGTAGCTCAGTCGATTAAGGCAGCGTCTGGGATCCTCTCGGACGTAGGTTTCAACCCTCGTCACGGCCCTTGTGGATTTGTATTATACTTAATATAAAATTACACAACGTTTCGAACCTACACGGTTCATTCTCGAGTGATAGGAAAGCACAGGGCATATTGGATTTATACTATTTGGGGGTCAGGTGTAGACAAATATATCAATACAAATAGGTAAAGAATAGAGCATAAAGGGGAGAAAAGTAAGGCGTTTATGTTTGTTAAAAAAGGCAAAAATAGGGTCCGATTCACATAGAAAGATTAATCAGGTGTAGTGGGCGTAGCATGTCGAGCAGTGTCTTCTATGTTGGCATCTTTACGTTTCGGTCTTGTTCTTATTCTCATGGTGGGTAGAGTGAATAGTTCCGTAATTTGGGTATTTATGGTGGGTTGTTCTATTTTTATGTGGATTGCTTCAAGAATTTGTAATCTTCTTACATCTTGGGTTTTGTCTATTGTACAAGTGTTTTTATACAACATTTCTCTTGTTAAGGTGATGTCATGGGGTTTGTCTCATGTGATTCCTAGTGGCACCATATTGAAGAAGACAGGTCAATCGCCTCATCAGCATGGTCGACGTCATACCTATGTACTTAGATTGAAGGTTACATCCTTCATGGGGGCATATGTACATGTATACAATTCTTGACTGATGTGAAGATTCTCCGTCGGCTTCGGGCTGTTTTTAATAAAGAGGTCGATAGTCATCTTTGTTTTATAGAATATGATTAGGTCTGTTTTGGTTAAGAGTTATGCTTTTTACTCTTTTGCGGATTATTTTTTTCATTATTCTTTCTTCTTTTATATGTTCGCTGTGCATGGTGGATTTGTAATATAATTTTTATGGAGGTTTTGTGGTTACAGTTCTTGGTTCATGATTGTACCATCGGTCCAGGTGTCGTCTTATAGTAGTGTTTATTTCTGTGTTGCTATATCGATTGTTCACCAACACCTGAGTTATTTATTCAAGCTCCATACTCTCGTTGCTCCATTAAGAGCAGTGGATAAGGGCTTGACGAATATAAGCGTTGAGAACACCAGCTTTCTATCTTTAAGGGCACTGACGTCTACCATTTAGGCATAATCCTATGTTTGTAGGCTTAGTATATGCAATGGTGCATAGAGAGGCACCTGCTTTTGTTTTAGTACACCCAAGAATGGCAGACAGTTATTTTCACTAATTTCATGGTTAAAACGGAGTACTGACTCTCTCTCTCTCTAGATGGCTTTTTAAATGAATTAGTTCATGTAGGTCTTTTACTATGACGAATATGTCATCTATATAACGGCAGTATACAGTTTTTTCTACTACTGAAAACTCTATCTTCGATGGTTCCCCATGTAAAAATTAGCGAAAAACACTCCTAAGGGGGATCCCATTGCTACTCCGTCTATTTGTAGATTCATGTTATCTTGGGGACTGATGAAACGACAATCGCACTCTTATCGGACGTCCTCTTATTGGACCTAGCAGCAAGGTCCTATTAAAGAACATATAGTATCTATATGTTCAGGATTGAACATTACAGAACAGAAATATTATTGAACATTTTATTTTCAAGTTTTTATTTTTTTATTTTTATTTTTACATGCAAAGCATGCAATTTAAATACAATAAAAACAACACAGAATACAGAACAAAACAAAATAAAACAATAGACCAACGGCCAGAAGGGCCGACAGCATAGCACAACAAAACACAAACACGATAAATGCATAGAAAAATACAGCATACATCAAGGCACAAAACATAATACAATGGCAAACTAGCCATCACAGTAACATCACAAAACAAAACCTGCATAAAACAAAACATACATCAAGAGGCATAACAGGAAACATAACAGGACAATCACAAAACATTCCAAACAAAACATAAAGAACAAACACGTACAACAGGTAAAGCAATATGAAAACACCAGGTCAAACGTACAGCACAGAAACAATACAGGAATAAAAACACTCACACCAAACCGTCCGCCCCGTAACAAACAAAGGGCGAGGCCAAAAGAAACAATAATAATAAACAAGCAAACCACGCAAACAATAAAACAAAACAGGTACAAACACAACAACATACATGCACTGGCCTGAAGGACCGAGAAGAAAATACAACATAAAGTACACCAAGAAACATGCTGGAACTTAAGTTTTTTTTTTTGTACATTTATGTTAACATGCAAAGCATGCAACTGAAATACAATAAAAACACAGAAAACATAACAGAACAAAATAAAACAAGAGACCACTGGCCAGAAGGGCCAACAGCAGAGTACAACAAAACACAAACATGATAAACTCATAGAAAAATACAGCATACATCAAGACACAAAACATTATACAATGGCAAACAAGCAAGCACAGTAACAACTCAAAACAAAAAACAATGCATAAAACAAAATATACCTATACTATCCGCCCCGCAACCAAAGGGCGAGGCCAAAATAAACAATAATAAGCATCAAACAAACCAAACACAACAACATACATGCACTGGCCTGAAGAACCGAGAATAAAACACAAAACAAGACAATACGCACAGCACACAACAAGCCATCAATAACAACAAAAACAACTACGGTAAGTGAACATGCAGGCCCGTGAGCCTGTCCGGTGAGAACCGCATATTGAACGCCTCCCAAAGCAGCCACATCGTCCAGGAGGCTTGACCCAACACCGGGGGCGCCATGCGGACCGGAACCCCGGCAACAAACACTCGCAGACATGGAACCCACACGGTGTCCTTCCGGACACGAGTAACCGCCACCCTATCCCATAAACTAGGAACCCGTCCATCAAAAAAATTCTCCAGCCGGGCAAGCAGCAGGAACTCGGCAACCCGGGCCTCCAGGTCCGCAAAGCACAACACCGCAGGAGGGGGCCCCGACAGAGGGCATCACCACAGGAGCATCAGCGGCCACGGGCACACCACCAGACGACTGCAGGGAATCATGGCGGGGCGGATCCTTACGTAAAGTCACCACCAGGCCACGCCCAGCACCAGCATCCGCACCATCCCTGGCAGCAGAAGCCACCACACCCTATAGCGGAGAGCCCCCGGACGGGGAAGAAACAGGAGACACACCCGAGACACGGGCATCAGCACCAGCAGGCCACAACCCGTTCTCGCAAATTCGTAAAGTCAATATTGACTTATTAACTACGTGCATAGGTGATATACTAAACATAATAGATACCCTTAAAAAGATTCATAGAAAGCACCGACTTACCTAACCTTGTTAGTATCTTAAGATAAGCATCTTATTGCTTCGTAATTACAATTATTACTTAACCTATACCTATTATAGGTTAGGTAATAATTGTAATTACGAAGCAATAAGATGCTTATCTTAAGATACTAACAAGGTTAGGTAAGGTCGGTGTTTTCTATGAATCTTTTAAGGGTATCTATTATGTTAAGTATGTCACCTATGCACATATTTAATAAGTCAATATTGACTTATTAAATTTGCGAGAACGGGTTGCATTTTTTTTATTGGAGTTAAAATTTACATAGATATATGACCGAACCTAACCAACCTTACCTAACCTAACCTAACCTATCTTTATAGGTTAGGTTAGGTTAGGTAGCAGAAAAAGTTAGGTTAGGTTAGGTAGTCGAAAATCAATTAATTCATGAAAACTTGGCTTATTAAGCAAATCGGGCCTTGCATAGTAGGCCGAGTACGACGTTCTGGCTACTAGGTACGACATATATATATATATATATTGTGACGGAGTTCCCCCCCTTATAATTCTCCCACGCCTGCAGTAAGAGTCATGTCTACTTTTCCCAAGCGTTCTCTACGTTGCAGGCTACAATTTGATATATGGGAGAGAGTGAAGTGTTCTCGGAGAGCCGAGAAATTTGTGAAATAGTGATATTTTGGCCTGTGGTTTAGGCCCTTTAGGGAGCCAAGATGGCGCTGGCTTCTCTGATCTCCCGCCAAAACCGTGTGACGTCAGTGGCACCGGATTGGTCACCGACAGCAGTGTGGCACCGGGAGCCAATGAAAACCTCCCGTGGCGAAAGTGACGTCACGAAGGAAGGGGGTCCGGCCAGCGCGCCGGGCTGGCGCCAGCAGTCAGACACGACACGTCATAGAGGTTGGGCGTGCGACGAATGGTCCTGTCAGTCGGACAGTTATTCCAGCTCCCGTGGATTTACGCGTCATCGGAAGTTCGCCAGTACTCTGAGAAGTCTTCCCTAGTTCATGTGTTGAACCAGAAGAGGGAATTGACGGTTATTTGAGCAACAAGTGCTCCAGTCAGGTACTGTGCCAGTAGCAGTGAAGCCGTACAGTGACGTATGTTGACGTCTGTGGCAATTCACCAGTTCGTGACAGCGTAGTGGCTGACAGAGCCACTGGGTAGCTGAGGAAGAGAGGACTATTTGGGGAACCGAACGACTGTAGCTGAGACGTAGGCGACAGCCGTTGCTGGGAGAAGACGACGGCCAGGAGACCGACTCCAACCTTCAAGAAGTCAAGGAGGAGGACGGACCTGCAGTGAGGAGGCACGGAGACGACGCGCTAAACGGTGGGACGACGAGAGGCTCTGGTAGGACACGACGACGTGTAGTGTGGGGGCGTTCCCGACACGAGGACCAGGAGCTACATCTCGACTCTCATCGGAGGATAGGGTGAAGTAGGTGGTTCTAGTTCCCTCCCCATTCCCCTTTAGTTAGCTGTGTTATTTGGCTATATTATCTAGCCCGAAGATTTTATATGTCGTGAGCAAGTCTCACCTATGTCACGGTAAAGCACCAGTGTGCTAGACAGTACTATTAAGAGTACTTGTATTATTCATGTTGATTATTGGTGTGTACAGGCACCAGGAACCAGTGATAAATTTACTGTGTTGTGTATATTTTTCTATAGATTTTGATATGAACATATAGTGGTAAAATATATATAAGATTATGCCAGTATTTGGAGGTTAGGCTATGTGCCCAGAAACTATTTATTTTCCATGTATTGATGATTGATTTATATACCATATATATGTCTATGTTCATTCAGTGAATAATCATTTGTGAGTACAGTGAATTATTGCGTTATCGCCCACGAGAGAAAGTACTGAAAACTCCCGTGTTAATATTTCATAATATATTGTTGGATATATAACAGTGTAAGACCATTACAGTGAATCATTGTAGAATTGATTGTAGAAAAGACTGTTTGAGCCTGAGTACAGTGTAACTGAGTAATACGGTTATTTAGCCAATATCGAGTGTGCGAGTTTCTAGTAATATTGGAGAATTTAACGAAACAGCGAATCTAGAAAACAAGCAAAGTTCGCGCGGAGAGACCATTGCGATCAGCTGTTCTTGACACTTGATGAGGAGGGGAGAGTATTGCCCTCTAGCGGTCGCATAATATCCGTGGGAATTACCGGCCGAGTCAGGATCAGTTGATTTATCGATTATTGTGTGGCCTTGTGACATCTTTCATACATTTTAAGTAAAGTACAAAACCATCTTAGTGTTTTTATCATTCCCTCCATTGATCTTGTGGCTATATTATACTGGTAAACATAGAGTGATAACAGTAAGTACCTGCCTGATTCCTGATCTTTGAGTGTGACCTTGCCAAGGCTACCACTGAATACACCAGTCCACTGATGGTGTTATTGGCCACCTTAAACACCAATTGGCGACCTTGTGATTAACCGTAGAGCCCTATTGTTGGGGAGGGCACACGACAGTCGATGTGATCGAGTCGTGTTCTCACTCTTTCTTAATTAGAGGCCGTTAAGATTGACTGGGAGACTCTCCTGGCGTGCAGTGGCGCCGTGAGGATCGAGGGAAGACCCGCAGGGCTACGGTGAGTTACCTTGAGCATAACTATTGCTCACCCCAGAGTAAGGGTAGAGAATAATAGAGAGGTAAAACCCCCAACATTGGCGACCTTGCCAGGATATAGATCGGAGTAAAGGTTGCAGTGGTACTTGGCAGTGGTGTTAGAGATCAGGTGAAGGTTATCACTCGTAGCACAAGATGGAGGATGATAAAGTAGGGAGGTTTATTGACTCTAGAGACGAACAGGTGCTGGAAGAGTGCACCAAGGCACAGTTACAGGCTATAGCGGATCATTTTGGAATAAAGCTGAAATCTGCCCGAGTTGGTGAAAGAAGACTAGAGATAATGGCTCAGCTAAAAGCTCGAGACGAAGCTTTGGGGGAGGAACGGCCCCAAACACCTGCCAGTGAGGGTGAGCACCTGAGTATTGGTGGAAGCAGCAGGGGATCCAGCGGCAGCAGGCACAGCATTAAGCTGGAAATAATGAAGCTGCAGCTGGAAGCACAGCAGCGCAAGGAAGAGCGAGAAGCAGAAGCGCAGCTGAGGAGAGAAGAAGCACAGCAGCGCAAAGAAGAACAAGAGCGAGAAGCACAGATGAAGCGTGAGGAGCGAGAAGCACAGATGCAGCGTGAGGAGCGAGAAGCACAGCTGCGCCGGGAAGAACAGGAGCGAGAAGCACAGACGAAGCGTGAGGAGCGAGAAGCACAGCTGCGCCGGGAAGAACAGGAGCGAGAAGCACAGACGAAGCGTGAGGAACGAGAAGCACAGCTGCGCCGGGAAGAGCAAGAGCGAGAAGCACAGCTGCGCCGGGAAGAGCAAGAACGAGAAGCACAGCTACGCAGGGAAGAACGAGAGCAAGAAGTTAGGCTGAGACAAATGGAAATAGAAGCCAACCAGGAGGTGGAGCTGAAGCGAGCTGAACTGGGACTAGGTGCCCCTGCCCCGCCACAGGAAGACCGACGAGTGAGGGAACGAGACCTGCCGGTCTTTGTGCCTAGTGAAGCCGAAAGTTTCTTCGATCACTTTGAGAGAGTTGCTGCTATGAAGAGGTGGCCGAGGGCGGAGTGGGCGGAGTTGGTCCAAGGAAGGCTCACAGGGGAAGCTCGCCAAGCCTTCACTATGCTCGACTTCCAAGAATGCACTAACTACGATGCGGTAAAACGAGCTGTGCTCCGTTCCTTTAAGCTCACGCCAGAGTGTTACAGAAAGAGGTTTAGAGAATGTACCCGGTTGCCAGGAAAATCGTATGCGGAGACGGCGAGGGACATTGAAAGAAAGCTCCTTAAGTGGCTGGACTCTGAAGAAGCAAGGTCGGTCGAAGAGGTCAAGGAACTAATGGCCATGGAAAAGTTTATGTCCGTGCTCTCTCCTGAGATCAGGATGAGGGTAAAGGAGGCGGACATAAAGGACCTGAGGGCCGCAGCCGACCGGGCCGACATGCTAGAAGAAGCCCTACGCCCACGCCGAGAGGGACAGAACCGACCACCCGCATACGTCGGAAACGATCGGAGTTATAGAAGGACGGATGGATGGAGGGCAGGAACGAGTTCTCCCAAGTCCCATTTCTCAAGTTGGAACACCCGAGGATCAAAAGGTGTTATAGAGCCGATAGGGGAGAACCAAGCTGAGAGCTCGGGAACTGTTACTGCAGGGAAAGAAACGACAAGTGAGGCGGGAAAGACACAGGGTGTGACGGTCTCTGGAGGCAGTGCTAAGGCGAGCGGTGGCGGATGGTCTCCGCCGAGGGGCCGCTGCTACAACTGCGGAATACCCGGACACGTCGCGCGAGAGTGCAGACGCCCGAAGCAGCGGGGACACGTTGCTTTAGTGATGTTCGAGGACCAGAGGACCGAGGGAGTGCGGGATGAACCCGTGCTGAATGGGGAGAAGAAAGTTCACCCATTCGTGTGTCAAGGAACCGTAAGGATGGGGGTCGCAGACCCCATCCCCGTGAAGATGCTAAGAGACACCGGGGCTGACTTTACCCTGGTAAGTGAAACCCTGTTCCCCGAGGGTTACGAAAGTACCAGTGTGGGGGTGGCTAGTGTGGCCACTGTGGGAGGCCCAGTGAGGATGCCCCTACACCAGGTAACTTTAAGTTCCGATTATGGCTGCCAGACCCTAGAGGTGGGAGTCTGTACATCAATGCCCAAGATGGAGGCGCAGGTCATCTTGGGGAATGACGCGTGTGGAGGGTATGTCCTTCCGCATCTCGTGAAAGGCGAAGAGTGCCCAGAACAACACGAGGAGACAGGCGAAGATTCGAACGTCTGTGGGGACGAGAAGGGAATCGCACCGGTGGCGATCCCAGTTTGTACTATGACACCGAGACAACGCGAAGAACCAGGAGGTTGTGGATCTGATGGGGCTGAGGAGTCGACTGACAGCCTGGGAACAGATCACCTCTGCGTAGGACCCAGAGAACGAGCGGAGGGCGAAAGTAGCCCGAATGGTGAGTTGCAGGTGACACTCACCGGTTCTCCAGGGGTAAACCGCACTCGTCTCGGAGAGTTACAGCAGGAGGAGGTCCCCGAATTGGTTAGTAAGGCCGAAGGAGGACGTGTGGGTCCTGAGAAGGCTTACTTTCCATTTATCTATATTATATATGCCATGCTATTCATGATGAAGGAACGATGGACACCAGGAGCGACCGTGGGAACGGTGATTGGATATGTCCAGAAGTTCACAGAACGTCTCACTAGAGCGAAGAAACTGGCTAGGAAACTCCTGAAGAAGGCGCAACGTAAGATGTCGGAGTGGTACGACAGGAGAGCTGCGCAGAGGAATTTTCAGGCCGGATCCAAAGTAATGGTTGTGCTGCCAGGTAAAGGTAGAGTGACCAGGTCGCGGTTCAAGAGACCATACCGAGTGCTGCGACGGTTGGGTCCAGTGTCGTACGAGATTGGGAAGCCGGATGGACCCCGGAAGAAACAGGTGTGTCGCATGGACCGCCTGAGACCTTTCTTCACTGTGGAAGGAAGAGCCGCCAAGCAGGACGGAACGGATACCCGAGAAACCCAGCGGAAGACGGGTCTGTGTGTACCGAGGAACCGAGAACTCCCGGAGGAGGAAAGTAAGTGGTCCAGGGCGGACGGCACCAGTCTCACCCGCACTGAGAGTCTGACAAGGATCAAGGTCAAGCACATTAAACGGAAGGACGACGTAGTAGCGGATGCCCTATCCCGCATGCACTAACCAGACATGACTCTTATTTTAAGGGGAGGGGTATGTGACGGAGTTCCCCCCCTTATAATTCTCCCACGCCTGCAGTAAGAGTCATGTCTACTTTTCCCAAGCGTTCTCTACGTTGCAGGCTACAATTTGATATATGGGAGAGAGTGAAGTGTTCTCGGAGAGCCGAGAAATTTGTGAAATAGTGATATTTTGGCCTGTGGTTTAGGCCCTTTAGGGAGCCAAGATGGCGCTGGCTTCTCTGATCTCCCGCCAAAACCGTGTGACGTCAGTGGCACCGGATTGGTCACCGACAGCAGTGTGGCACCGGGAGCCAATGAAAACCTCCCGTGGCGAAAGTGACGTCACGAAGGAAGGGGGTCCGGCCAGCGCGCCGGGCTGGCGCCAGCAGTCAGACACGACACGTCATAGAGGTTGGGCGTGCGACGAATGGTCCTGTCAGTCGGACAGTTATTCCAGCTCCCGTGGATTTACGCGTCATCGGAAGTTCGCCAGTACTCTGAGAAGTCTTCCCTAGTTCATGTGTTGAACCAGAAGAGGGAATTGACGGTTATTTGAGCAACAAGTGCTCCAGTCAGGTACTGTGCCAGTAGCAGTGAAGCCGTACAGTGACGTATGTTGACGTCTGTGGCAATTCACCAGTTCGTGACAGCGTAGTGGCTGACAGAGCCACTGGGTAGCTGAGGAAGAGAGGACTATTTGGGGAACCGAACGACTGTAGCTGAGACGTAGGCGACAGCCGTTGCTGGGAGAAGACGACGGCCAGGAGACCGACTCCAACCTTCAAGAAGTCAAGGAGGAGGACGGACCTGCAGTGAGGAGGCACGGAGACGACGCGCTAAACGGTGGGACGACGAGAGGCTCTGGTAGGACACGACGACGTGTAGTGTGGGGGCGTTCCCGACACGAGGACCAGGAGCTACATCTCGACTCTCATCGGAGGATAGGGTGAAGTAGGTGGTTCTAGTTCCCTCCCCATTCCCCTTTAGTTAGCTGTGTTATTTGGCTATATTATCTAGCCCGAAGATTTTATATGTCGTGAGCAAGTCTCACCTATGTCACGGTAAAGCACCAGTGTGCTAGACAGTACTATTAAGAGTACTTGTATTATTCATGTTGATTATTGGTGTGTACAGGCACCAGGAACCAGTGATAAATTTACTGTGTTGTGTATATTTTTCTATAGATTTTGATATGAACATATAGTGGTAAAATATATATAAGATTATGCCAGTATTTGGAGGTTAGGCTATGTGCCCAGAAACTATTTATTTTCCATGTATTGATGATTGATTTATATACCATATATATGTCTATGTTCATTCAGTGAATAATCATTTGTGAGTACAGTGAATTATTGCGTTATCGCCCACGAGAGAAAGTACTGAAAACTCCCGTGTTAATATTTCATAATATATTGTTGGATATATAACAGTGTAAGACCATTACAGTGAATCATTGTAGAATTGATTGTAGAAAAGACTGTTTGAGCCTGAGTACAGTGTAACTGAGTAATACGGTTATTTAGCCAATATCGAGTGTGCGAGTTTCTAGTAATATTGGAGAATTTAACGAAACAGCGAATCTAGAAAACAAGCAAAGTTCGCGCGGAGAGACCATTGCGATCAGCTGTTCTTGACACTTGATGAGGAGGGGAGAGTATTGCCCTCTAGCGGTCGCATAATATCCGTGGGAATTACCGGCCGAGTCAGGATCAGTTGATTTATCGATTATTGTGTGGCCTTGTGACATCTTTCATACATTTTAAGTAAAGTACAAAACCATCTTAGTGTTTTTATCATTCCCTCCATTGATCTTGTGGCTATATTATACTGGTAAACATAGAGTGATAACAATAAGTACCTGCCTGATTCCTGATCTTTGAGTGTGACCTTGCCAAGGCTACCACTGAATACACCAGTCCACTGATGGTGTTATTGGCCACCTTAAACACCAATTGGCGACCTTGTGATTAACCGTAGAGCCCTATTGTTGGGGAGGGCACACGACAGTCGATGTGATCGAGTCGTGTTCTCACTCTTTCTTAATTAGAGGCCGTTAAGATTGACTGGGAGACTCTCCTGGCGTGCAGTGGCGCCGTGAGGATCGAGGGAAGACCCGCAGGGCTACGGTGAGTTACCTTGAGCATAACTATTGCTCACCCCAGAGTAAGGGTAGAGAATAATAGAGAGGTGAAACCCCAACAATATATATATATATATATATATATATATATATATATATATATATATATATATATATATATATATATATATGTCGTACCTAGTAGCCAGAACTCACTTCTCAGCCTACTATTCAAGGCCCGATTTGCCTAATAAGCCAAGTTTTCCTGAATTAATATATTTACTATAATTTTTTTCTTATGAAATGATAAAGCAACCCTTTTCTCTATGTATGAGGTCAATTTTTTTTATTAGAGTTAAAATTAACGTAGATATATGACCGAACCTAACCAACCCTACCTAACCTAACCTAACCTATATTTATAGGTAAGGTTAGGTTAGGTAGCCAAAAAAAGCTAGGTTAGGTTAGGTTAGGTAGGTTAGGTAGACGAAAAAACATTAATTCATGAGAACTTGGCTTATTAGGCAAATCGGGCCTTGAATAGTAGGCTGAGAAGTGCGTTCTGGCTATTAGGTACGACATATATATATATATATATATATATATATATATATATATATATATATATATATATATATATATATATATATATATATATATATATATATATATATATGTCGTACCTAGTAGCCAGAACGCACTTTTTGGCCTACTATGCAAGGCCCGATTTGCCTAATAAGCCAAGTTTTCCTGAATTAATATAGTTTCTCTAATTTTTTTCTTATCAAATGATAAAGCAACCCATTTCATTATGTATGAGGTCAATTTTTTTTATTGGAGTTAAAATTAACGTAGATATATGACCGAACCTAACCAACCCTACCTAACCTAACCTAACCTATCTTTATAGGTTAGGTTTGGTTAGGTAGCCGAAAAAGTTAGGTTAGGTTAGGTTAGGTAGGTTAGGTAGTCGAAAAACAATTAATTCATGAAAACTTGGCTTATTAGGCAAATCAGGCCTTGCATAGTAGGCTGAGAAGTGCGTTCTGGCTATTAGGTACGACATATATATATATATATATATATATATATATATATATATATATATATATATATATATATATATATATATATATATATATATATATATATGCGAACAAGCCTGAATGGTCCCCAGGACATATGCAACTGAAAACTCACACCCCAGAAGTGACTCGAACCCATACTCCCAGAAGCAACGCAACTGGTATGTACAAGACGCCTTAATCCACTTGACCATCACGACCGGACAAAATGAGGTGATAGCCGAGGCTATATGAACCACCCCACCGCCGGCACTCGGATAGTTATCTTGGGCATAGCATTTTACCAAATCACCTCATTCTTTGGGGCACACGTGAGGAACACAAATGCGAACAAGCCTGAATGGTCCCCAGGACATATGCAACTGAAAACTCACACCCCAGAAGTGACTCGAACCCATACTCCCAGAAGCAACGCAACTGGTATGTACAAGACGCCTTAATCCACTTGACCATCACGACCGGACAAAATGAGGTGATAGCCGAGGCTATATGAACCACCCCACCGCCGGCACTCGGATAGTTATCTTGGGCATAGCATTTTACCAAATCACCTCATTCTTTGGGGCACACGTGAGGAACACAAATGCGAACAAGCCTGAATGGTCCCCAGGACATATGCAACTGAAAACTCACACCCCAGAAGTGACTCGAACCCATACTCCCAGAAGCAACGCAACTGGTATGTACAAGACGCCTTAATCCACTTGACCATCACGACCGGACAAACCATCACCATCCATTGACCATCGTGTGCTCCAAAGAATGAGGTGATTTGGTAAAATGCTATGCCCAAGATAACTATCCGAGTGCCGGCGGTGGGGTGGTTCATATAGCCTCGGCTATCACCTCATTTTGTCCGGTCGTGATGGTCAAGTGGATTAAGGCGTCTTGTACATACCAGTTGCGTTGCTTCTGGGAGTATGGGTTCGAGTCACTTCTGGGGTGTGAGTTTTCAGTTGCATATGTCCTGGGGACCATTCAGGCTTGTTCGCATTTGTGTTCCTCACGTGTGCCCGAAAGAATGAGGTGATTTGGTAAAATGCTATGCCCAAGATAACTATCCGAGTGCCGGCGGTGGGGTGGTTCATATAGCCTCGGCTATCACCTCATTTTGTCCGGTCGTGATGGTCAAGTGGATTAAGGCGTCTTGTACATACCAGTTGCGTTGCTTCTGGGAGTATGGGTTCGAGTCACTTCTGGGGTGTGAGTTTTCAGTTGCATATGTCCTGGGGACCATTCAGGCTTGTTCGCATTTGTGTTCCTCACGTGTGCCCCAAAGAATGAGGTGATTTGGTAAAATGCTATGCCCAAGATAACTATCCGAGTGCCGGCGGTGGGGTGGTTCATATAGCCTCGGCTATCACCTCATTTTGTCCGGTCGTGATGGTCAAGTGGATTAAGGCGTCTTGTACATACCAGTTGCGTTGCTTCTGGGAGTATGGGTTCGAGTCACTTCTGGGGTGTGAGTTTTCAGATATATATATATATATATATATATATATATATATGTCGTACCTAGTAGCCAGAACGCACTTCTCAGCCTACTATGCAAGGCCCGATTTGCCTAATAAACCAAGTTTTCACGAATTAATTGTTTTTCGACTACCTAACCTACCTAACCTAACCTAACCTAACTTTTTCTGCTACCTAACCTAACCTAACCTATAAAGATAGGTTAGGCTAGGTTAGGTAGGGTTGGTTAGGTTCGGTCATATATCTACGTTAATTTCAACTCCAATAAAAAAAAATTGACCTCATACGTAATGAAACGGGTAGCTCTCTCATTTCATCAGAAAAAAAATTTGAGAAAATATATTAATTCAGGAAAACTTGGCTTATTAGGCAAATCGGGCCTTGCATAGTAGGCCGAGAAGTGCGTTCTGGCTACTAGATACGACATATATATATATATATATATTTATATATATATATATATATATATATATATATATATATATATATATATATATATATATATATATATATATATATATATATATATGTCGTACCTAATAGCCAGAACGCACTTCTCAGCCTACTATTCAAGGCCAAATTTGCCTAATAAGCCAAGTTTTCATGAATTAATTGTTTTTCGACTACCTAACCTACCTAACCTAACCTAACCTAACTTTTTCGGCTATCTAACCTAACCTAACCTATAGAGATAGGTTAGGTTAGGTTAGGTAGGGTTGGTTAGGTTCGGTCATATATCTACGTTAATTTTAACTCCAATAAAAAAAATTGACCTCATACATAATGAAATGGGTAGCTTTATCATTTCTTAAGAAAAAAATTAGAGAAAATATATTAATTCAGGAAAACTTGGCTTATTAGGCAAATTTGGCCTTGCATAGTAGGCTGGGAAGTGCGTTCTGGCTACTAGGTACGACATATATATATATATATATATATATATATATATATATATATATATATATATATATATATATATATATATATATATATATATATATGTATATATATATAGGGGGGTGCAATTATAGTGACCCACGGTCTCAGAGAAGGGAACACAGAGCATTCAGGGAAAAACTTGCCATTTAACTCTGAATACGTAAGAGTGTTCGCTCCTCCTACCACCCCCCTTTTTTATGGTGTACACTTTATTATGCAAGGTTATACAGTTACATATCTGATTTTATACAAAAAATTAACATTAAGAGGACACAAAAAAAAGTTAGCTTCCTAGAGGCTGTAGATTTCCTCGAACTCCTCCTATGCCGGGCAGGAACCAAGGATGCAGCGAGCATGATCCCCTCTGGATCGCGACACTGAGGCGCTGAAAGAGAAAACTTGCCGCTCTAGGGTCTCTTGTGGTATCAATGAGCTTGGAACCAAGATCCTTAAGAAACCTTCTTGCACTCTCTCCCCATGGGCCTAGGGTCTCAGACCCTATTGGAACGAAGTTGTACCGATGATCTAAATGCCTGTACTTGGCTGACTTGTTTCTTTCTCTGCGCGTCGCCGCGGCTCCTGCTTGGCCGGCAGAGAGGTTGATGTATATGGTTGCCAGGGTGGATACACAAGTATAGTCCCATTCCAACTGTCTGCCACCCTTCCACGGACGCAGTGTGAGTCCGTCTGGTCGGCCGGCAAAGCTAACAGAGTCACGGTTCAGTAGGTTGCATTACTACATATATATATATATATATATACAACTTTAGAACACTTTCCCACCAGGAGACTCGAACCCTAGCCAGCACAGAAGCCTTCCAGCAACTGGCATAACAGGTACGCCTTAACCCTCTCCACCACCTGCTCAGACCCTTAAAAGAGATGGAAATTCCGGAGTATTTAAATACCCCAAAGATCACCACCTCCCAAGAGCACTAGAGCAAGTGAGGGGTCATTTAGACATTAATTTCATCAAGTCCCTGTTAATATGGGAAGACACAGTGTCTATGCTTAAGGCACAACTCTCCTAAACACGAGAGTGAAGTATACAACTTTAGAACACTTTCCCACCAGGAGACTCGAACCCTAGCCAGCACAGAAGCCTTCCAGCAACTGGCATAACAGGTACGCCTTAACCCTCTCCACCACCTGCTCAGACCCTTAAAAGAGATGGTAATTTCGGAGTATTTAAATACACCAAAGATCACCACCTCCCAAGAGCACTAGAGCAAGTGAGGGGTCATTTAGACGTTAATTTCATCAAGTCCCTGTTAATATGGGAAGACACAGTGTCTATGCTTAAGGCACAACTCTCCTAAACACGAGAGTGAAGTATACAACTTTAGAACACTTTCCCACCAGGAGACTCGAACCCTAGCCAGCACAGAAGCCTTCCAGCAACTGGCATAACAGGTACGCCTTAACCCTCTCCACCACCTGCTCAGACCCTTAAAAGAGATGGTAATTTCGGAGTATTTAAATACACCAAAGATCACCACCTCCCAAGAGCACTAGAGCAAGTGAGGGGTCATTTAGACGTTAATTTCATCAAGTCCCTGTTAATATGGGAAGACACAGTGTCTATGCTTAAGGCACAACTCTCCTAAACACGAGAGTGAAGTATACAACTTTAGAACACTTTCCCACCAGGAGACTCGAACCCTAGCCAGCACAGAAGCCTTCCAGCAACTGGCATAACAGGTACGCCTTAACCCTCTCCACCACCTGCTCAGACCCTTAAAAGAGATGGTAATTTCGGAGTATTTAAATACACCAAAGATCACCACCTCCCAAGAGCACTAGAGCAAGTGAGGGGTCATTTAGACGTTAATTTCATCAAGTCCCTGTTAATATGGGAAGACACAGTGTCTATGCTTAAGGCACAACTCTCCTAAACACGAGAGTGAAGTATACAACTTTAGAACACTTTAGGGTTCGAGTCTCCTGGTGGGAAAGTGTTCTAAAGTTGTATACTTCACTCTCGTGTTTAGGAGAGTTGTGCCTTAAGCATAGACACTGTGTCTTCCCATATTAACAGGGACTTGATGAAATTAACGTCTAAATGACCCCTCACTTGCTCTAGTGCTCTTGGGAGGTGGTGATCTTTGGTGTATTTAAATACTCCGAAATTACCATCTCTTTTAAGGGTCTGAGCAGGTGGTGGAGAGGGTTAAGGCATACCTGTTATGCCAGTTGCTGGAAGGCTTCTGTGCTGGCTAGGGTTCGAGTCTCCTGGTGGGAAAGTGTTCTAAAGTTGTATACTTCACTCTCGTGTTTAGGAGAGTTGTGCCTTAAGCATAGACACTGTGTCTTCCCATATTAACAGGGACTTGATGAAATTAATGTCTAAATGACCCCTCACTTGCTCTAGTGCTCTTGGGAGGTGGTGATCTTTGGGGTATTTAAATACTCCGGAATTTCCATCTCTTTTAAGGGTCTGAGCAGGTGGTGGAGAGGGTTAAGGCGTACCTGTTATGCCAGTTGCTGGAAGGCTTCTGTGCTGGCTAGGGTTCGAGTCTCCTGGTGGGAAAGTGTTCTAAAGTTGCATACTTCACTCTCGTGTTTAGGAGAGTTGTGCCTTAAGCATAGACACTGTGTCTTCCCATATTAACAGGGACTTGATGAAATTAACGTCTAAATGACCCCTCACTTGCTCTAGTGCTCTTGGGAGGTGGTGATCTTTGGTGTATTTAAATACTCCGAAATTACCATCTCTTTTAAGGGTCTGAGCAGGTGGTGGAGAGGGTTAAGGCGTACCTGTTATGCCAGTTGCTGGAAGGCTTCTGTGCTGGCTAGGGTTCGAGTCTCCTGGTGGGAAAGTGTTCTAAAGTTGTATACTTCACTCTCGTGTTTAGGAGAGTTGTGCCTTAAGCATAGACACTGTGTCTTCCCATATTAACAGGGACTTGATGAAATTAACGTCTAAATGACCCCTCACTTGCTCTAGTGCTCTTGGGAGGTGGTGATCTTTGGTGTATTTAAATACTCCGAAATTACCATCTCTTTTAAGGGTCTGAGCAGGTGGTGGAGAGGGTTAAGGCGTACCTGTTATGCCAGTTGCTGGAAGGCTTCTGTGCTGGCTAGGGTTCGAGTCTCCTGGTGGGAAAGTGTTCTAAAGTTGTATACTTCACTCTCGTGTTTAGGAGAGTTGTGCCTTAAGCATAGACACTGTGTCTTCCCATATTAACAGGGACTTGATGAAATTAATGTCTAAATGACCCCTCACTTGCTCTAGTGCTCTTGGGAGGTGGTGATCTTTGGGGTATTTAAATACTCCGGAATTTCCATCTCTTTTAAGGGTCTGAGCCGGTGGTGGAGAGGGTTAAGGCGTACCTGTTATGCCAGTTGCTGGAAGGCTTCTGTGCTGGCTAGGGTTCGAGTCTCCTGGTGGGAAAGTGTTCTAAAGTTGCATACTTCACTCTCGTGTTTAGGAGAGTTGTGCCTTAAGCATAGACACTGTGTCTTCCCATATTAACAGGGACTTGATGAAATTAACGTCTAAATGACCCCTCACTTGCTCTAGTGCTCTTGGGAGGTGGTGATCTTTGGTGTATTTAAATACTCCGAAATTAACATCTCTTTTAAGGGTCTGAACAGGTGGTGGAGAGGGTTAAGGCGTACCTGTTATGCCAGTTGCTGGAAGGCTTCTGTGCTGGCTAGGGTTCGAGTCTCCTGGAGGGAAAGTGTTCTAAAGTTGTATACTTCACTCTCGTGTTTAGGAGAGTTGTGCCTTAAGCATAGACACTGTGTCTTCCCATATTAACAGGGACTTGATGAAATTAACGTCTAAATGACCCCTCACTTGCTCTAGTGCTCTTGGGAGGTGGTGATCTTTGGTGTATTTAAATACTCCGAAATTACCATCTCTTTTAAGGGTCTGAGCAGGTGGTGGAGAGGGTTAAGGCGTACCTGTTATGCCAGTTGCTGGAAGGCTTCTGTGCTGGCTAGGGTTCGAGTCTCCTGGTGGGAAAGTGTTCTAAAGTTGTATACTTCACTCTCGTGTTTAGGAGAGTTGTGCCTTAAGCATAGACACTGTGTCTTCCCATATTAACAGGGACTTGAAGAAATTAACGTCTAAATGACCCCTCAATTGCTCTAGTGCTCTTGGGAGGTGGTGATCTTTGGGGTATTTAAATACTCCGAAATTACCATCTCTTTTAAGGGTCTGAGCAGGTGGTGGAGAGGGTTAAGGCGTACCTGTTATGCCAGTTGCTGGAAGGCTTCTGTGCTGGCTAGGGTTCGAGTCTCCTGGTGGGAAAGTGTTCTAAAGTTGTATACTTCACTCTCGTATTTAGGAGAGTTGTGCCTTAAGCATAGACACTGTGTCTTCCCATATTAACAGGGACTTGATGAAATTAACGTCTAAATGACCCCTCACTTGCTCTAGTGCTCTTGGGAGGTGGTGATCTTTGGTGTATTTAAATACTCCGAAATTACCATCTCTTTTAAGGGTCTGAGCAGGTGGTGGAGAGGGTTAAGGCGTGCCTGTTATGCCAGTTGCTGGAAGGCTTCTGTGCTGGCTAGGGTTCGAGTCTCCTGGTGGGAAAGTGTTCTAAAGTTGTATACTTCACTCTCGTGTTTAGGAGAGTTGTGCCTTAAGCATAGACACTGTGTCTTCCCATATTAACAGGGACTTGATGAAATTAACGTCTAAATGACCCCTCACTTGCTCTAGTGCTCTTGGGAGGTGGTGATCTTTGGTGTATTTAAATACTCCGAAATTACCATCTCTTTTAAGGGTCTGAGCAGGTGGTGGAGAGGGTTAAGGCGTACCTGTTATGCCAGTTGCTGGAAGGCTTCTGTGCTGGCTAGGGTTCGAGTCTCCTGGTGGGAAAGTGTTCTAAAGTTGTATACTTCACTCTCGTGTTTAGGAGAGTTGTGCCTTAAGCATAGACACTGTGTCTTCCCATATTAACAGGGACTTGATGAAATTAACGTCTAAATGACCCCTCACTTGCTCTAGTGCTCTTGGGAGGTGGTGATCTTTGGTGTATTTAAATACTCTGAAATTACCATCTCTTTTAAGGGTCTGAGCAGGTGGTGGAGAGGGTTAAGGCGTACCTGTTATGCCAGTTGCTGGAAGGCTTCTGTGCTGGCTAGGGTTCGAGTCTCCTGGTGGGAAAGTGTTCTAAAGTTGTATACTTCACTCTCGTGTTTAGGAGAGTTGTGCCTTAAGCGTAGACACTGTGTCTTCCCATATTAACAGGGACTTGATGAAATTAACGTCTAAATGACCCCTCACTTGCTCTAGTGCTCTTGGGAGGTGGTGATCTTTGGTGTATTTAAATACTCCGAAATTACCATCTCTTTTAAGGGTCTGAGCAGGTGGTGGAGAGGGTTAAGGCGTACCTGTTATGCCAGTTGCTGGAAGGCTTCTGTGCTGGCTAGGGTTCGAGTCTCCTGGTGGGAAAGAGTTCTAAAGTTGTATACTTCACTCTCGTGTTTAGTAGAGTTGCGCCTTAAGCATAGACACTGTGTCTTCCCATATTAACAGGGACTTGTTGAAATTAACGTCTAAATGACCCCTCACTTGCTCTAGTGCTCTTGGGAGGTGGTGATCTTTGGTGTATTTAAATACTCCGAAATTACCATCTCTTTTAAGGGTCTGAGCAGGTGGTGGAGAGGGTTAAGGCGTACCTGTTATGCCAGTTGCTGGAAGGCTTCTGTGCTGGCTAGGGTTCGAGTCTCCTGGTGGGAAAGTGTTCTAAAGTTGTATACTTCACTCTCGTGTTTAGGAGAGTTGTGCCTTAAGCGTAGACACTGTGTCTTCCCATATTAACAGGGACTTGATGAAATTAACGTCTAAATGACCCCTCACTTGCTCTAGTGCTCTTGGGAGGTGGTGATCTTTGGTGTATTTAAATACTCCGAAATTACCATCTCTTTTAAGGGTCTGAGCAGGTGGTGGAGAGGGTTAAGGCGTACCTGTTATGCCAGTTGCTGGAAGGCTTCTGTGCTGGCTAGGGTTCGAGTCTCCTGGTGGGAAAGAGTTCTAAAGTTGTATACTTCACTCTCGTGTTTAGTAGAGTTGCGCCTTAAGCATAGACACTGTGTCTTCCCATATTAACAGGGACTTGATGAAATTAACGTCTAAATGACCCCTCACTTGCTCTAGTGCTCTTGGGAGGTGGTGATCTTTGGTGTATTTAAATACTCTGAAATTACCATCTCTTTTAAGGGTCTGAGCAGGTGGTGGAGAGGGTTAAGGCGTACCTGTTATGCCAGTTGCTGGAAGGCTTCTGTGCTGGCTAGGGTTCGAGTCTCCTGGTGGGAAAGAGTTCTAAAGTTGTATACTTCACTCTCGTGTTTAGTAGAGTTGCGCCTTAAGCATAGACACTGTGTCTTCCCATATTAACAGGGACTTGATGAAATTAACGTCTAAATGACCCCTCACTTGCTCTAGTACTCTTGGGAGGTGGTGATCTTTGGTGTATTTAAATACTCCGAAATTACCATCTCTTTTAAGGGTCTGAGCAGGTGGTGGAGAGGGTTAAGGCGTACCTGTTATGCCAGTTGCTGGAAGGCTTCTGTGCTGGCTAGGGTTCGAGTCTCCTGGTGGGAAAGTGTTCTAAAGTTGTATACTTCACTCTCGTGTTTAGGAGAGTTGTGCCTTATATATATATATATATATATATATATATATATATATATATATATATATATATATATATATATATATATATATATATATAAATATATGTCGTACCTAGTAGCCAGAATGCACTTCTCAGCCTATTATGCAAGGCCCGATTTGCCTAATAAGCCAAGTTTTCCTGAATTAATATATTTTCTCAATTTTTTTTCTTATGAAATGATAAAGCTACCCATTTCATTATGTATGAGGTCAATTTTTTTTTATTGGAGTTAAAATTAACGTAGATATAAGACCGAACCTAACCAACCCTACCTAACCTAACCTAACCTATCTTTATAGGTTAGGTTAGGTTAGGTTAGGTAGGTTAGGTAGTCGAAAACACATTAATTCAAGAAAACTTGGCTTATTAGTCAAATCGGGCCTTGCATAGTAGGCTGAGAAGTGCGTTCTGGCTACTAGGTACGACATATATATATATATATATATATATATATATATATATATATATATATATATATATATATATATATATATATATATATATATATATATATATATGTCGTACCTAGTAGCCAGAACGCACTTCTCAGCCTACTATGCAAGGCCCAATTTGCCTAATAAGCCAAGTTTTCATGAATTAATCGTTTCTCGACTACCTAACCTACCTAACCTAACCTAACCTAACTTTTTCGGCTACCTAACCTAACCTAACCTATAAAGATAGGTTAGGTTAGGTAGAGTTGGTTAGGTTCGGTCATATATCTACGTTAATTTTAACTCCAAAAAAAAAAAATTAACCTCATACATAATGAAATAGGTAGCTTTATCATTTCATAAGAAAAAAATTAGAGAAAATATATTAATTCAGGAAAACTTGGCTTATTAGGCAAATCGGGCCTTGCCTAGTAGGCCGAGAAGTGCGTTCTGGCTACTAGGTACGACATATATATATATATATATATATATATATATATATATATATATATATATATATATATATATATATATATATATATATATATATATATATATTTATACCCTAGAAGGGGTACCACCTCTGGTGCAAGTGTAGGGACCCATAGCCTCGGAGAAGAAAATATAGAGTACTCAGAGAAGACCTTGTGGATCCTCACTGAACACTTTGATATTTTCTTCTCCTACCACCCCTATTCTTTTGGTAAGTGTGTATATTTATCTAACTTTATTTGAAAATGTTATTACACAAAAAAGTTACAATATTGATTACATACATGGTACAAGGCTGCTTGTCACAAGTTGAACAGCTCCTCCAGCTCCTGAGATGGCGGGCAGGAACCGGGGATGCAGTGAGCATTTCCTCTCCGGATTGCCACACTAAGGCGCTGAAAAAGAAAACTGGCAGCTCTAGGGTCTCTAGTTGTTTCGATTAACTTAGACCCCAACTCCTTCAAAAAGCTAGCAGCACTTTTACCCCAGGCACCAAGTGTCTCTGAGGCAATGGGGACAAAAAAAAAAAAATATATATACATATATATATATATATATATATATATATATATATATATATATATATATATATAAATATATATATATATATATATATATATATATATATGTATATATATATATATATATATATATATATATATATATATATATATATATATATATATATACATACTAGGTACGACATATATATATATATGTCGTACATATATATATATATGTCGTACCTAGTAGCCAGAACTCACTTCTCAGCCTACTATGCAAGGCCCGATTTGACTAATAAGCCAAGTTTTCATGAATTAATGTGTTTTCGACTACCTAACCTACCTAACCTAACCTAACTTTTTCGGCTACCTAACCTAACCTAACCTATAAAGATAGGTTAGGTTAGGTTAGGTAGGGTTGGTTAGGTTCGGTCATATATCTACGTTAATTTTAACTCCAATAAAAAAAAAATTGACCTCATACATAATGAAATGGGTAGCTTTATCATTTCATAAGAAAAAAAATTAGAGAAAATATATTAATTCAGGAAAACTTGGCTTATTAGGCAAATCGGGCCTTGCCTAGTAGGCCGAGAAGTGCGTTCTGGCTACTAGGTACGACATATATATATATATATATATATATATATATATATATATATATATATATATATATATATATATATATATATATATATATATATATTTATACCCTAGAAGGGGTACCACCTCTGGTGCAAGTGTAGGGACCCATAGCCTCGGAGAAGAAAATATAGAGTACTCAGAGAAGACCTTGTGGATCCTCACTGAACACTTTGATATTTTCTTCTCCTACCACCCCTATTCTTTTGGTAAGTGTGTATATTTATCTAACTTTATTTGAAAATGTTATTACACAAAAAAGTTACAATATTGATTACATACATGGTACAAGGCTGCTTGTCACAAGTTGAACAGCTCCTCCAGCTCCTGAGATGGCGGGCAGGAACCGGGGATGCAGTGAGCATTTCCTCTCCGGATTGCCACACTAAGGCGCTGAAAAAGAAAACTGGCAGCTCTAGGGTCTCTAGTTGTTTCGATTAACTTAGACCCCAACTCCTTCAAAAAGCTAGCAGCACTTTTACCCCAGGCACCAAGTGTCTCTGAGGCAATGGGGACAAAAAAAAAAAAATATATATACATATATATATATATATATATATATATATATATATATATATATATATATATATAAATATATATATATATATATATATATATATATATATGTATATATATATATATATATATATATATATATATATATATATATATATATATATATATATATACATACTAGGTACGACATATATATATATATGTCGTACATATATATATATATGTCGTACCTAGTAGCCAGAACTCACTTCTCAGCCTACTATGCAAGGCCCGATTTGACTAATAAGCCAAGTTTTCATGAATTAATGTGTTTTCGACTACCTAACCTACCTAACCTAACCTAACTTTTTCGGCTACCTAACCTAACCTAACCTATAAAGATAGGTTAGGTTAGGTTAGGTAGGGTTGGTTAGGTTCGGTCATATATCTACGTTAATTTTAACTCCAATAAAAAAAAAATTGACCTCATACATAATGAAATGGGTAGCTTTATCATTTCATAAGAAAAAAAATTAGAGAAAATATATTAATTCAGGAAAACTTGGCTTATTAGGCAAATCGGGCCTTGCATAGTAGGGCGAGTACGACCTTCTGGCTACTAGGTACAACATATATATATATATATATATATATATATATATATATATATATATATATATATATATATATATATATATATATATATATATATATATATATATATATATATATATATGCAATAATGGTCACATAAACACTGATCCAAGTATGCAGAATAACCACATGTGAAAAATAGAAAATGCTTAACGCGTTTTCGGCTAATTCGCCTTCATTACAGCAAAGTAGAAGGAAGATAAGAAAACAATGCTGATCAGACCTTTATATCCGCCTGGGCAGATCACCTGACCATCAAAAATAAGCGGAGGAAAGGAATTATAAGAAAGAAGGTAACTGCAGAAGGCCTATTGGCCCATACGAGGCAGCTCCTATTAATATCTCCAAGTGTCGTGTTAAATGATTGCTATATTGTTTTGACGTGCTATTTTGAGGCTTAAATAGGGATCCAACTTGTACATACCGGGGCTCACATTAAGGCTGTTGTTACCATGTTTGATCAGAGCAGACTCGATCACGTTTCGTTCAACAAAATCCTTACTTTTAACAATACATTTTGCCCCTGTGAAGTCGATAGAATGATTACATAAACTGGAATGTAAATACAATGCACTGGAGTGCTGGAAGAAAAGAAGTTAAAATACCCAAAATCGAACTTGGATCTTGCGTTTGGTCAAGCAAAAAGGACTTTCTACAAACAGACTACTAAGTCTAAACCAGAACTGAAAAATTCGTTGGTATTACCATATTCTGATGGTCTAGTAAATCTTGCCCCAGCCCTGAAGAACCTTAATATTAATCTAGTGTTCAAAAATGATAATACAGTTAAGTCCATGTTAATTAAGAACTCGCCCTTGTCTGTAGCAGGTTGTGTGTATTCCATCCCTTGTAATGAGTGTGCATGTGTTTACATCGGCCAGACAGGTAAATCTCTTTCCTCGCGTTTAAAACAACATTCATATGCTATTCGTACAGCCCAGCACTCCAGTGCTGGGCTGTACGTTATTGTGGTTATTCTGCACACACACATATATATATATATATATGTATATATATATATATATATATATATATATATATATATATATATATATATATATATATATATATATATATATATATATCACATTTTTTTTTATTAGAGTTAAAATTAACGTAGATATATGACCGAACCTAACCAACCCTACCTAACCTAACCTAACCTAACTTTTTCCGCTACCTAACCTAACCTAACCTATAAAGATAGGTTAGGTTAGGTTAGGTAGGGTTGGTTAGGTTCGGTCATATATCTACGTTAATTTTAACTCTAATAAAAAAAATTGACCTCATATATAATGAAATGGGCAGCTTTATCATTTCATAAGAAAAAAATTAGAGAAAATATATTAATTCAGGTAAACTTGGCTTATTAGGCAAATCGGGCCTTGAATAGTAGGCCGAGAAGTGCGTTCTGGCTACTAGGTACGACATAAATATATATATGTGTGTGTGTGTGTGTGTGTGTATGTTGTACCTAGTAGCCAGAACGTCGTCCTCGGCCTGCTATGCAAGGCCCGATTTGCGTAATAAGTCAAGTTTTCCTGAATTAGTATATTTTCTCTAATTTTTTTCTTATGAAATGACAAAGCTACCCATTGCACTATGTATGAGGTCAATTATATCTTCTGATTCTGACGATCTACTATAAAACCAAGAAAACGGCCAACCTACTCATGAGAAACTCTCCAGACACAAAGCAGAACGCTTTAAAAGAGACCAATGTCGTCTATGCCTTCAAATGCCCACTTGGGGACTGTAAGCCTGAAAGAATTCAGTATATAGGCAAGACAACAACATCTCTTTCCAGGCGATTAACGATGCATAAGCAACAGGTCTCCATTAAGGAACATATAATCTCTTCCCACAACCAGACCATCACCAGAGAAGTCTTAACAAAAAACACGGAAATCATCGATAGATACTGCGATAGCAGGCGGCTAGATATCTGTGAGGCACTACACATTAAGTAGTCGACACCAGCAATCAGCAGCCAATTAATGCACAACTATATTCTACCCACTTCAAGACTCTGCACCAATATAGAAGCATCAAGAAATATGGGCCAATAGGCCCTTTGCAGTTACTTCCATTCTTCCCTTTAACTTACAAAATATTATACCCATTGTTTCGTGTTCTGTCTTGTGTTGAAAATTTGTTTTCACCTGTTGTAACACATCACCTCACCCAAATGCAGGTATAAAATCGAAGATGTTTAAGCTCTGTTCAGTTATAGTTGTGTGTGTGTAAACTAAAGTCTTTGAAAATGTAATAAGTTTTACGAAACGCGCTCAAGTGTCGCGTCAGACTAGAAATAAAAATGAATTTTGGAGAATTGATTTTTCAGTTACCATCAACAGTGAAGAAAAATATAAGAAACATTGAGAAAATTCGTGTTAGAATTATTAATCCTACTTTTTCGGTCATATTTAATAATATATGTCTACAGGAAAGACTGCTACCAAAATATCCTAATATATATATATATATATATATATATATATATATATATATATATATATATATATATATATATATATATATATATATATATATATATATATAACTAGGCATCCGTCAATCCCGTGGGGTTATGGAGTTGTGCCCTGGGTGTCTAGTTGTTGTAGTCTAGTTGGATGCAGCGCCTGCTGTGGCTGTGAAGGCCAACCCGAGAATGACAGTTTCGATTGCAGCGAGCGCAGATAAACGCCGAAGCGGGTGCGTCTAACAGTGGTCAAGACCTCCTCTTAAATCTATTATCCTCCGCCTGCCTTTTCAGTTCATCCTCGAGTTGCTGGAGTCCCTTCTGCACTTTACATCTCCAGGCAGATCTGTTCGCAGCTGCTGCCTCCCAAGTGTTGATGTCGATGTTCATCTGCTTGAGGTCGCGTTTGCAGGCATCTTTTAAACGCAGCTGAGGTCTTCCGGTGGGTCTCCTTCCTGATGCCAGTTCTCCATACAAGAGGTCCTTCGGTATGCGGCCATCGACCATGCGTGTGACATGGTCGATGGCAGGTCATATAGTAGGCTGAGAAGTGCGTTCTGGCTACTAGGTACGACATATATATATATATATATATATATATATATATATATATATATATATATATATATATATATATATATATATATATATATATATATATATATATATATATAATATATACGAAATAATAAATATAGGCAAAAATAATTTTGAGGCAATGGAGTGACTTGAAGCCACATTCTGGTGACTCCCAGGCACCTGCCTGGGTGTCTTAACAATATTTTAATATGTGAAGTTTTAACAATATTTTAATATGTGAAGCCGGAGGGCATTGCTAAAAACATCATGAGAATGATTTAAATCCTTGGCGTTCTGTTCCATCTTGAATTCTGCCGAACCTGACCGGCTTATTTCCGTTCAATTCCCCCAGACCATACTCCCTTGTAATGTTGGGTAAGGCTTACCCAAATAGTCTGGCTTCCATCTTCGGACAAACGGAAACACACACACAGACAGATAGATATTCTTTCTTTAAGTAATGGTACATGATTTTTCAGGAAAATACTTCAGCATATTTTTCGTCTACAGGGGAGTGCTCATTTTATTCTTCAGGGGAAGAATTTCTACCAATAAACTTTGGAATGGTTGCTGCAAAGGACAATCCAATCATTCCATCTCTAAATCGGAGGTAAAAATTGAATATATTGATGTTATACATATATAAATATATTATTTATTATATTTTGCTGGTAGATAGAAAATAGATTTAAAACACATTGTGAATAAACCACAAGAGTTTATTAAATTTTTGAAGTCTGTAGAGTCTTCAGATTCCGCAGTTTTAAATTACTGATAACTCTATTCACGTTTTGATAGAGAAGCTGTTGAAGTGTGTTTATTAATCGTCATTTTCAGAAACCCTCAGTTGGTGGGCAAGTACTAATTACTGTTTTGAGTGTTTTTGTTACATTAGAATAGACCATTCAATTACAGCTTTTAGAACAGTATGTCAAGGGTTGAATTATTGCATTTAAAAGGAGAAGCCACAGGAAACACCCACATTATAGATTTAATATTTTTCAATTAGAAAACCAACACACAAGAAAATAGATATATAAACCTTACAATTAAACAACCTACTAATACTTAAATCTCATATAATTGGCAATAGTACGCTGATTGCTTAATAATCTACACTCTTGTACTAACCATGACAAATAAGCACACACCGACATATATAGATTCAATAGTTTTGGAATATATATATGTTCCACCAGTATAGTTCAGAAATTGAGACCAGACGTTTTTACTAAGCACATGTTTCAAATTCCTGAGCTATGATTGTCGTTTTACAATCCATGACATCAAAGAATAAACTGTGATATCAACATTAAGTGTTGACCATAATGTTAGCGCTTGTAACCAGTCTTAAAGTAATATGTTGCTTATTATTTTCAAAAGTTTTCAACAAACACTTCTACTTCATTTCTAATCCAAGTTTTTTAATTCATATGTACATAATTCATTTCTAATTTTCAATAATTATTCCTATGTAGATATTTTTTTCTTAATTGAAATCATAACATTTAATCATAAAATATACTTTAAAAATTCAGGATTTTTTCAACAGTGTTTTACTTATGCAGGCGATGAGTCACAATAACGTGGCTGAAGTATGTTGACCAGACCACACACTAGAAGTTGAAGGGACGACGACGTTTCGGTCCGTCCTGGACCATTCTCAAGTCGATTTGAGAATCGACTTGAGAATGGTCCAGGACGGACCGAAACGTCGTCGTCCCTTCAACTTCTAGTGTGTGGTCTGGTCAACAGTGTTTTACTTAGCTAATGAGTTAGTAATATTAGAAATTGTTTCAGTTTATGTTTATCATAAACAAGCTTTTGCATTAAATACTTATCGGAGAATTCGATAAAAATGTTATGAGCTGGACTCTCAATATCTAATCTGACTATAAATTAGTGGTATCGAGATTAATTTTGTCTTTTTTATCTAATCCACTTGCATAAAAAAATACTACATATATTTTCTAGAAAAGATACTAATTTAACAATTTTAACCTGTCTCTCTGTTTATGTGTTTGTCTCTGTGTCTTTCTCGTCTATAAAAATAACTACTTAGGGTACCTGGCATTACATGGTTCTGTGTCTCCAATATTTCCATCTATCTATTCATCCAGCCATCCATCTATCTGTTTACACATCCATTTATCCACCCATCTATCTGTTTACAAATCCATTTATCTACCCGTCCAGCTATTCATTCATCTATCCACCCTTTTATCTGTTTCTCTATCAATCGATCCATCCATCCATCTATCTATCCCCTTATTCTTACATCCGTCCCTCTACTTACCAGTCTATCTTTCTGTCCATCCATCTATTTATCAACTATCCATCCAACTACCTAAGCGCAATGTTAGGTATTTATATTCATCTCATTACCATCGGCAAGTGAGGAGAGGATGACATGAAACATGAATAATGTATAGTACAGTCAAATTAGCCTCAAAACAGGCTGAAATTAGACATTCAAAATAACAAGCTTCGACCGTTTGGGATTTGTTTTGAGTAGTCTCAGGATTGCCTGCAAAATAGTCCTCACAACATCCAGTTTTCCAATAGTTTTGAAAACGAAATCAGTCATATTGGATTTGTGCAAGGTTTATGAATACTATTACAGGCAAACTAACTAACCTGGGAGGTTGATCCATATTTAAAAAAAAAATTATGAGAATGTGCTTTAGTAGTAATATAATATTGTTCACTTGTTTTTTTGCCCATTTTAATGATTTGAAAAATATTTGTGGAACCTTTTCTGCTCAAAAGTTACGTTTTTAGTCAATCAAATGTAAACAAAGAACTATTTTGAAAAAAGTCTTTGAATATAAGTTTTAAAGATTAGAAGATAATGCAGATATTATATATAGGTTTACTTCTATTAACTGAATGTGAGCGAGTGGATGGGTTTGTGTTCAGGCAAACACAAATGAGCACCAGCAACTGGGCTGACAGTGTCATAGTGTCGCGGCGGATATTGGGGCGATTTGAGTCCAAAATTCGTATTGATTTGTTGTGAAACTTGGGTAATAAACAAAGAGTAGAAAACCTGTGGCAGACTGTCTATGCGAAGAATAGCGTGGTCCATATGCTAAGAGGACGGGCATATTCTAGAGTAGTCCTTTGTTGATCCTTCATGCTTTAGCTACCCTTCTTCTTGAGGAAAGTACAGATGATGACATCTTTAAGTCAATGTTTGAAGGAGTTCTAAACTTCGCTTTTTAACTGCATCTAATACTCAAAAAATAGTTGATTCCCAAATTCTTGAAAAATTAACAAATTTGTTTGAGAGGAATGTAAAAAAAAAGATAAAACGAAGGGTGGGCACACTGCAAAACTTTGGTCACAATACATAATAAATTAAATAAATACTGTTTTTCTTTATCCGAGCTGAGCGCTGCTTTGATTGGCAGCTACATTAATACAATGTACAGTACATGCTATCATACTTTCATGCAGTTGGCCACTTCCACCCCTGAAAATTCTCCAGATGTTTATCTCCAAGAAATGCTGAAGCTGGAAAACTAAATTAAAATGAAAGAATTTCAAAAACTTCCTACACTTCTTCACTATTCGTAGATGGAGCAAATTCTGGACTGATGTCTTCCCATATATGACCATAGAGCAGGTTCTAATTCGTTAAATGAAGAACATAAGATGACTTACTTATGTTCTAGATGATCATATCTACATTTGCAACGTGGTTGCATACTATGCCATTCACCTCATGAGTTGTGGACTATATTGAAGAATTTGCCAACTCTATTGAAGAAATTCAGTAGAGAATTTGTGGACTCGATTGAAGAATTTCTCTATCCTCAGAACAGCACATAGATCTGAGGTCATCAAGACAGGATCAGGACAGGGCAGACATCCAAAAGTTTATGAACTGGTTGCATGTCCACTATCCTTTCAAAATGCCTTCATTTGATCTGATTCCTCTCTCCATCGGAACTATTGGAGACAGTTTAATAAACTGTGATCGACTTTTAGAAATCAGACTATCATCTCTCAAAAGTACTGTTGGTAAGTTCTTTACTGAAATCCACTACCAGTGCAAGGAAAATGCAAAATCTTTGTCTTCTCTGAGGAATGTTGTAAGGGTAGACATTGAAGACATTCTTATTAACTCAAACCAGCGTTTTCACAGAATGATATCCATTGTGCAAAGTGCGAAGTGACGAAGAGTTGGCAGAGTTTATTGTATAATTGGCCTCACATCCACCATCATTTTTTGATGATACGGTTATCCGGAAGGGTACGAAATCATCTCTTGTTTATCTTCTAAATACATTTTGTATCAAGAAGAGATATAAATGTATCTCCTAGATACATTCATACTCTACAACTTTTGTGCAAAGACTTTTTCAAAATAATTCGTCGTTTACATTTGAGTGATGAAAAACATAACTTTTCAACCGGGAATTGCCAAAATATTTTTCAAATCATAAAAATTGGCCAAAAGGTTTTAAAAATTGTAAACAACACTATTAAAGCACGTTCCCTTAGAACCATTTAAAAAAGAATCAACCTTTCAGATCAGTAATTTCGCCTGAAGCCTGAAAGTTGTTTTTACAAACCCTTAAATTTAACAAATAAGGACGACTTCTTTTTCAAAACCGCATTTTTGGGGACCTTTTTTTATGGACGATTTTGAGATCTCCCGAAACAAACCCCAACTGGTCCCAGCTTGTTATTTTGAATGTAAACCTCAAATTCTAATTTGACTGTACTATTAATACTCAATACACAAATAACATAAGTTCAGAAAATAAATAAAAAGGTTTCACAACATTCACCTGAAACATTATCTTATATGGCAACACAGCTCAGTTCTCGACTAACTGAGGTAACTGATGTAGTCAGTTATTTCAGATAGATAGATAGATTGATGGATAGTTGAGTGAAACGAATGATGAATAGATAGATGGTAAAAAGACAGCTATTTCTATTAATGCTTTAGAATAGATTGATGAAGGAGTAGGTGGATTGATAGACAGACAGGTAGATGAATAAACAGAGGGACAGATAGATGGATGGACAGAAGGAGAAATAGATGAAAAGATGGATATATAGATGATTGGATAAATTGATGGATGTACAGGAAGATGGATACATGGAGAAATAGATGGAATGATGGAGGGATATCTAGATGGATGGATAGAAAGCCGAATTGATAGATGGATACAAAGTTGGATCGATAGATGAATAGATGGATGATTAAATAGATAGATGGATTTATGGATAGATAGATTGAAAAATGAACTAAGGAATATATTGATGAATTGATAGATGGACAGATAGATGGATGTTAAGATGGATAAACAGATGGAAGAATGGGTGAATTGAAAGATAGATAGATAGATAGATGGAACCACAAATAGGTTGATAGAAAGTTAGATTAATGAATGCATGGGCATAAGGAGAAGTGAATGGATAGATGAATGGATAGGTGTATAAATAGTTGGAAAGGTAATAAATTGTTGGTTGTGTAATTGACAGAGGGATAGACAGATATAATAGTTAGATTAAAAGCTAGATGGGTAAATGGACGGAGGGATTGACAGATTAATATGTAGATTAATAGCTAAATGAGTAAATGGACAGAAGGTTGGGAAAGATTAATGAAAAGATTGATAGATGGCAAGGTAAACATTTTGAAAACGACATTTCTTTGTTTTCAGTATGTTTTGGAGCTGTATTTTGAGAATTTGTAAAAACTATAATGTAACGTATAGCAAAAATGTTTTTAATTTTTTTTTAATGTTATGACATAATGTCTTAAGGCAAACCTATTCAAAATGATTGCGCAAATTATTTCAGTATTTCATCATTAATTAGTAATAATAGGTTTAAAACCCAAACGTTCATTTGTGAAATTTATGTAAACAATTTACACAAGGACTTTCGCACTCCCCAGAGTGCTTTGTAAAAGTCTGAAGATGTGATTAGGACAAAGATTAACATCTCAACGTCTAATAAGGCGGCCATCCTGGGTCGAGTCTTCTTATGTTTCTTGACCTCTTGCCCATGTCACCTATATTTCCGACTGCCAATATACCTGCAGTAATATATATATATATATATATATATATATATATATATATATATATATATATATATATATATATATATATATATATATATATATATGTCGTACCTAGTAGCCAGAACTCACTTCTCAGCCTACTATTCAAGGCCCGATTTGCCTAATAAGCCAAGTTTTCCTGAATTAATATATTTACTATATTTTTTTTCTTATGAAATGATAAAACAACCCTTTTCTCTATGTATGAGGTCAATTTTATGTTATTGGAGTTAAAATTAACGTAGATATATGACCGAACCTAACCAACCCTACCTAACCTAACCTAACCTATATTTATAGGTAAGGTTAGGTTAGGTAGCCAAAAAAAGCTAGGTTAGGTTAGGTTAGGTAGGTTAGGTAGACGAAAAAACATTAATTCATGAAAACTTGGCTTATTAGGCAAATCGGGCCTTGAATAGTAGGCTGAGAAGTGCGTTCTGGCTATTAGGTACGACATATATATATATATATATATATATATATATATATATATATATATATATATATATATATATATATATATATATATATTAGCATATTTTGGTAGCAGTCTTTCTTGTAAACATATGTTAATGCTAGAATCCACTCAGTAAAACATCTAAACTATTGGGACCTACTAAAGAGCTTAAATCTGTACTCCCTTGACCGCAGGCGGGAGATACATAATAATTTACACGTGGAAAATATTAGAGGGGCTGGTCCCAAACCTGCACACAGAAATAACATCACATGAGACCAGAAGACATGGCAGGATGTGCAGAATACCCCGTTGAAAACCAGAGGTGCAACAGGTACTCTGAGAGAGAACTCTATCAACATCAGAGGCCCGAGACTGTTCAACACGCTTCCGCTACACATAAGGGGCATAACTGGCAATCCCCTCACAGTGTTCAAGAGTGAACTGGATAAGCATCTCCAAAGGATACCTGATCAACCAGGCTGTGACTCATACGTCAGGCTGCGAGCAGCCGAGTCCAACAGCCTGGTTGATCAGTCCAGCAACCAGGAGGCCTGGTCGACGGCCGGGCCGCGGGGACGCTAAGCCCCGGAAGAACCTCAAGGTAACCTCAAGGTATGTTGTTAAATATGACCGAAAAAGTAAGATTAATAATTCTAACACGAATTTTCTCAATATTTCTTATGTTTCTTTTTACTGTTGATAATTGAAAAATCAATTCTCCAAAATTCATTTGTCTTTCTAGTCTGACGCGACGCTTGAACGCGTTTCGTATTAATGTATTACATTTTCAAAGACTTTAGTTTACACACACACAACTGTAACCTGAAAACACTTAACAGAGTTTTACTAATTCTAACGCTAAACAGCATGTCTTATATACTCGCATTTGGGTGAGGTAATATGTTGAAACAGTTTTGGATGAGGTAAACAAACTTTTTACCAACACAAGACAGAACACGGTTCAATGGGTATAAATTGGATAAGTGAAAGGGACGAATGGAAGTAACTGCAAAGGGCCTATTGGCCAATACTTCCTCTTGATGCTTTTATATTGGTACGGAGTCTTGAAGTGGGTAGAATATAGTTGTGGATTAATTGGCTGTTGATTGCTGGTGTTGACTTTTTTATGTGTCGTGCCTCGCAAATGTCAAGCCGCTTGCTATCGCTGTATCTGTCGATGATTTCTGTGTTGTTTGTTAAGACTTCTCTGGTGATGGTCTGGTTGTGGGAAGAGATTATATGTAACTTAATGGAGCCCTGTTGCTTATGCATTGTTAATCGCCTGGAAAGAGATGTTGTTGTCTTGCCTATATACTGAGTTCTTTGGGGCTTATCGTCCCCAAGTGGACATTTGAAGGCATAGACGACGCTGGTCTCTTCTAAGGAATTCTGCTTTGTGTCTGGAGAGTTTTTCATGAGTAGGTTGGCCGTTTTTTTGGTTTTATAGTAAATGGTCAATTGTATCTTCTGATTTTTGTTTGTAGGGATAACGTTCCAATTAACAATATCTTTCAGGAGCCTTTCCTCCGTTTTATGAGCTGTGGAAAAGAATTTCCTGTAAAATATTCTAATAGGGGGTACAGGAGTTGTGTTAGTTGACTCTTCAGAGGTTGCATGGCGTTTCACCTTCCTTTTTATGATGTCTTCAATGAAACCATTGGAGAAGCCGTTGTTGACTAGGACCTGCCTTACCCTACAGAGTTCTTCATCGATTTGCTGCAGTCCTTGACGAAAAGTTTAGAGACCTAAAGAGGATGGAAGAGAGAATTGGGGACTTGGACTCCCACGATGCCCTCTACCTTCTCACAAAGTGTCTTACCTTGCCCAGGCTAACATACTTCTTAAGGTGTGCACCAACTTTTGGCAACCCACTTCTAAATCAATATGATGAGCTCCTCAGGTCAATATTCAGGAAGGCGCTCAACCTAGATTTAGATGACAGTCAGTGGGACCAAGCAACACTACCAGTGAGATTTGGAGGGATAGGCATACGAAAGGCAACTGAGGTAGCACTTCCAGCATTCTTATCCTCATGTACAGCAGCCAAAGAATTGGTAGGGCAGATCCTACCAGAGCGTATGAGAGAGACAGCGGGAACTCATGATCAGACGTTCATCGAAGTAGCCAGACAATGGGACGCCATTGCACACCCTCAATCCCGACCACAAGTCCCAAAAGACCACAAGCAGGCCCACTTGGATAGCCCCATAATGGAATGATTGACAACGCTGATGCTGAAAACAAAGCCTACCTCCTAGCGGTAACAGCACCCCTATGCCGGGAATTTTTTATTTGCTTTGCCCAATGCAGCCCTGGGAACTCGCTTCAGTCATGACGCTCTCCGCATTGGAGTTGCCCTTCGCCTTGCCGCCCCCATCCTCATCGAACATAGGTGTATCTGCGGAACTGCGATGGCAGACCAATATGGTCGTCATGGTCTGGTATGTCGTAAATCACAAGGTAAGATTGCAAGACATGAAGAGGTCAACGATATCATCAAGAAGAGCCTCGCAATAGCCCGCTGCCCGGCACAAAGAGAACCACACTTATCCAGACCCAACTACCCTCAGAAGCGCCCAGATGGGGTCACCTTGCTTCCTTGGAAGGAGGGTGTGGGACTACACGTGCACTGCCACATTGGCCAGTACTTACCTCCACTACATCACACGTGAAATCGGTGGTGCTGCTTCTTTCAGGGAATCGCAAAAAATTATTTAATACAGAGGTCTGGCACACTGCTACAGCTTTGTTCCGATCGGCTCGGAGACCCTCGGTTCGTGGGGAAAATGCATTGAAGTTCCTGAAGGAATTGTGGGACAAATTGATCAGCGCTACAAAAGACCAGAGAGCAAAACGTTTCTTGTTCCAGCGCCTAAGTGTTGCGATCCAGGGGGGAAATGCCTGTTGCGTCGTGGGCACTACTCAAACTTCAGAGGAATTCGAAGAAGTGTTTGACTTGCAATAATGATCGAACCCGTCTGTGACATTCATCAATCTTTCCCATTGTCGTGTTTTTCAAGATATCCATAACCTTAAGCAAAAAAATATATATATATATATATATATATATATATATATATATATATATATATATATATATATATATATATATGTGTGTATGTATATCAATATATTTTGGTAGCAGTCTTTCTTGTAAACATATATTATTAAATATGACCGAAAAAGTAAGATTAATAATTCTAACGCGAATTTTCTCAATATTTCTTATATTTCTTTTCACTGTCGATGGTAATTGAAAAATCAATTCTCCAAAATTCATTTTTATTTCTAGTCTGACCAGTCAACAACAGAAGAAGAACAACAGTCTGGCTGGCCAGAAGTCAATCTAGTCTGACCAGAAATCAACACCAGCAATCATCAGCCAATTAATGCACAACTATATTCTACCCACTTCAAGACTCCAAACCAATATAGAAGCTTCAAGCAATATGAGCCAATAGGCCCTTTGCAGTTACTTCCATTCTTCCCTTTAAACATACCCAATATTATACCCATTGTTTCGTGTTTTGTCTTGTGTTTTCACCTCATCCAAAAATGTTGTAACATATCACCTCACCCAAATGCAGGTATATAAAGTGAAAGCCATTTAAATTATAGCATAGTAGGACTCTGTTTAGTGTTTGCAGGTTATAGTTGTGTGTGTAAACTAAAGTCTTTGAAAATGTAATAAGTTACTACGAAACGCGTTCAAGTGTCATATCAGACTAGAAATAAAAAATGAATTTTGGAGAACTGATTTTTCAATTACCATCGACAGTGAAAAGATACATAAGAAAATTGAGAAAATTCGTGTTAGAATTATTAATCTTACCTTTTCGGTCATATTTAATAATATATATATACATATATATATATATATATATATATATATATATATATATATATATATATATATATATATATATATATATATATATATATATATATATATATATATGTCGTACCTAGTAGCCAGAACTCACTTCTCAGCCTACTATCCAAGGCCCGATTTGCCTAATAAGCGAAGTTTTCCTGAATTAATATATTTTCTCTAGTTTTTTTCTTATGAAGTGATAAAGCTACCCATTTCATTATGTATGAGGTCATTTTTTTTTATTTGAGTTAAAATTAACGTAGATATGTGACCGAACCTAACTAACCCTACCTAACCTAACCTAACCTATCTTTATAGGTTAGATTAGGTTAGGTAGCCGAAAAAGTTAGGTTAGGTAGGTTAGGTTGTCGAAAAACAATTAATTCATGAAAACTTGGCTTATTAGGCAAATTGAGCCTTGCATAGTAGGCTGAGAAGTGCGTTCTGGCTACTAGGTACGACATATATATATATATATATATATATATATATATATATATATATATATGTCGTACCTAATAGCCAGAACGCACTTCTCAGCCTACTATGCAAGGCCCGATTTGCCTAATATGCCAAGTTTTCATGAAATAGTTGTTTTTCGACTACCTAACCTACCTAACCTAACCTAACCTAACTTTTTCGGCTACCTAACCTAACCTAACCTATAAAGATAGGTTAGGTTAGGTTAGGTAGGGTTGGTTAGGTTCGGTCATATATCTACGTTAATTTTAACTCCAATAAAAAAAATTGACCACATACATAATGAAATGGGTAGCTTTATCAATTCATAAGAAAAAAATTAGAGAAAATATATTAATTCAGGAAAACTTGGCATATTAGGCAAATCGGGCCTTGCATAGTAGGCTGAGAAGTGCGTTCTGGCTATTAGGTACGACATATGTATATATATATATATATATATATATATATATATATATATATATATATATATATATATATATATATATATATATATATATATATATATATATATATATATATGTCGTACCTAGTAGCCAGAACTCACTTCTCAGCCTACTATGCAAGGCTCAATTTGCCTAATAAGCCAAGTTTTCATGAATTAATTGTTTTTCGACTACCTAACCTACCTAACCTAACCTAACCTAACTTTTTCGGCTACCTAACCTAACCTAACCTATAAAGATAGGTTAGGTTAGGTTAGGTAGGGTTGGTTAGGTTTGGTCATATATCTACGTTAATTTAAACTCCAATAAAAAAAATTGACCTCATACATAATGAAATGGGTAGATTTATCATTTCATAAGAAAAAAATTAGAGAAAATATATTAATTCAGGAAAACTTGGATTATTAGGCAAATCGGGCCTTGCATAGTAGGCTGAGAAGTGCGTTCTGGCTACTAGGTACGACATATATATATATATCTATATATATATATATATGTCGTACCTAGTAGCCAGAACTCACTTCTATGCCTACTATTCAAGGCCCGATTTGCCTAATAAGCCAAGTTTTCATGAATTAATTGTTTTTCGTCTACCTAACCTACCTAACCTAACCTAACCTAACATTTTCGGCTACCTAACCTAACCTAACCTATAAAGATAGGTTAGGTTAGGTTAGGTAGGGTTGGTTAGGTTCGGTCATATATCTACGTAAATTTTAACTCCAATAAAAAAAAATTGACCTCATTCGTAATGTAATGGGTAGCTTTATCATTTCATAAGAAAAAAGTTAGAGAAAGTATATTAATTCAGGAAAACTTGGCTTATTAGGCAAATCGGGCCTTGGACAGTAGGCCGAGAAGTGCGTTCTGGCTATTAGGTACGACATATATATATATATATATATATATATATATATATATATATATATATATATATATATATATATATATATATATATATATGTCGTACCTAATAGCCAGAACGCACTTCTCAGCCTACTATTCAAGGCCCGATTTGCCTAATAAGCCAAGTTTTCATGAATTAATGTTTTTTCGTCTACCTAACCTACCTAACCTAACCTAACCTAGCTTTTTTTGGCAACCTAACCTAACCTTACCTATAAATATAGGTTAGGTTAGGTTAGGTAGGGTTGGTTAGGTTCGGTCATATATCTACGTTAATTTTAACTCCAATAAAAAAAAATTGACCTCATACATAGAGAAAAGGGTTGCTTTATCATTTCATAAGAAAAAAATTATAGTAAATATATTAATTCAGGAAAACTTGGCTTATTAGGCAAATCGGGCCTTGAATAGTAGGCTGAGAAGTGAGTTCTGGCTATTAGGTACGACATATATATATATATATATATATATATATATATATATATATATATATATATATATATATATATGTCGTACCTAGTAGCCAGAACTCACTTTTCAGCCTACTATGCAAGGCCCGATTTGCCTAATAAGCCTAGTTTTCATGAATTAATGTTTTTTCGACAACCTAACCTACCTAACCTAACCTAACCTAACGTTTTCGGCTACCTAACCTAACCTAACCTATAAAGATAGGTTAGGTTAGGTTAGGTAGGGTTGGTTAGGTTCGGTCATAT
>NC_091183.1:31636277-31673777 GCF_040958095.1 Procambarus clarkii
CTTGATGCTTCTATATTGGAACGGAGTCTTGAGGTGGGTACAATATAGTTGTGCATTAATTGGCTGTTGATTGCTGGTGTTGACTTCTTGATGTGTAGTGCCTCGCAAACGTCAAGCCGCCTGCTATCGCTGTATCTATGGATGATTTCTGTGTTGTTTACTAGGATTTCTCTGGCGATGGTTTGGTTGTGGGAAGAGATTATATGTTCCTTAATGGAGCCCTGTTGCTTATGCAAGAGGGCTTATGTTTATGGATTTTAACTGGAATCGAAAAATGCATAAGCAACAGGGCTCCATATATATATATATATATATATATATATATATATATATATATATATATATATATATATATATATATATATATATATATATATATATATATATTTATATATATATATATGACAACCAGGCACCCCTCCCCACCCGTGCCAAAAACACCCACGGCAGGAAAGGTATCAACAGCAGAACCGAGGCATCCAAAATCAGAGCAACAGTCAGCAAGAAAATAGAAGAAGGCAACACAATAAGGGCAATCAGAGTCATCACCAGCGAGGACAAAGTTGCCACCAGAGATGCTGATACAGCACAAGCCCTAAGAGAAAAACACGCACTTAGAGCTCCTCGTGAAGACAGTGCTCCTCGAGTCGGTGTTACCAGAGCAGAACCTCTGTGTGTGCTTGAGTCCATGGTGCATAAAGCAGCTTTATCCATTCCACCAGGATTAGCAGGCGAGTTTACAGGACTAAGACCCAACCACATCAAACAAATGCTCAACCCTGCACTGGGAGACATTGCATAGGGCCTCCAGGTGGAACAAACTAGATTCGCCAACACATGTCTAGCTGGCAACGTACCAGAGACCATACGGCCTCTCATTTTTGGTGCTTCACTCTTTGCCCTCAGGAAAAAAGATGGAGGAATCAGACCGATAGCTGTGGGCAATTCATTCCGGCGCCTCGTCGCTAAGGCTACTGCCAGAACAGTTAGTCAGGCAGCAGCAGGCATGCTGAGGCCAAAACAGCTTAGGTTTGGCATTCCCAAAGGGTGTGAGGCAACGGCTCATGCAGCTAGAGCCTACATTGCCAACATTACGGATGAAATCCCTGATAAAATTAGACTTCAAAAATGCTTTCAATCTATTTAGAAGGGATGCAGTACTCAGTGCGGTTCGTCGCCTTTTTCCTTACCTCTACCCATTTGTAAACTCACGTTACAGCAAGAATCTCACTTTGCTTTTCGGGGAACATGAAATTGAATCTCAAGAAGGTGTCCAACAGGGCGACCCCCTTGCTCCTTTTCTTTTCAGCCTAGTCATCACCGATAACCTGTCCAGTGAGTTCAACATTTGGTTTTTGGATGATGGTACTCTAGCTGGCTCACCAGACTCACTCTAGGATGACATTTGAATAATTCAGGAGCAAGGAGCAAGTCGAGGCCTCACCCTGAACTCTTCCAAGTGCGAAATAACCTCCACCAACCAGCATATAATAGAGCAAATAAAGATTGTTTTGCCTGACATTCACATAACCAACCCTGAGGACGGCACACTTCTAGGTGCTCTTCTTGGAGGGATTGCCATCGAAGAGGTCCTTGGTAAGAAAGATCACTGACCTGAAGAGGATGAACGATTTGATTGAAGACATCGATGCTCGTGATGCACTTTACCTCATCACCAGATGCTTATCCCTCCCAAAGGCTGATCTGCTTTCTTAGATGTTCGCCATCTTTCAATAATAGTAAATTAGAAAAGTAAAACAGCTTGCTGAAATCAATGCTAGAAAAAGCCCTCAACCTTTCTCTCAGCGACTCACAGTGGAAACAGGCCTCCCTTCCTGTCAGACTCGGGGGACTTGGCGTGCGCACAGCAACACAAATTGCAGTACCAGCGTTCCTGTCCTCTTCAGTGGCGTCTGACAACTTGGTGAAGGAAATCCTACCTGAGCACCTAGTTCAATATGCAGGGATACATGATCCCAGCTTTACAGACTGCACCACCAAATGGGTCTCTCTCGCAGGACCAGCACTCCAACTACTGCTTTCTGAAGCCCATAAGCAATCCCTCTGGGATCGCCTCATTGCCGACCAAGAAGCTGCGACATTACTAGAAGCTGTGTCAACACCACATGATACTGCCCGACTTAGAGCTGTAGCAGCTCCCCATGCAGGGGACGTCCTATTAGCAACCCCAATGACAGCAACTAGCACTCGTCTCACACCACAGGCCCTCCGAATTGCTGTGGCTCTCAGCCTTGCTGCCCCAATCCACACTGAATACAGGTGTATTTGCAATAAGGCAGCGGCGACAGGTACAGACAGCATGGCCTTCTCTGCCGAAGGGCAGGAGGATGGCATACAAGACACGGCGATGTTAACGACAATATCAAGAGAAGCTTTACCACGACCGGTTGTCCAGCAGTGAGAGAGCCCCGTTACCTTATGCCCCGCAACTCTGATGAGCCTGTCGGTCGTCCAGAAGGAATCATGTTGAACCCCTGGAAGAATGGTAGACAGTTGGTGTGGGACTACACTTGCGTTTCAACCTTAGCCAACACCTATGTTAACTTCAGTGCTGCACCGGCAGGAGGTGCTGCCAATCACCGGGAATCAGCCAAGTCACGTAAATACGGAGACCTTAACCACCACTAAAATTTTGTGCCCATTGCCTCAGAGACATTTGGTGCCTGCCTGGGGTAAAAGTTCTGCAAGTTTTTTGAAGAAGTTGGGGTCCAAGCTAATTGAAAAAACTAGAGACCCTAGAGCCGCCAGTTTTCTCATTCAGCGCCTTAGTGTGGCGATCCAGAGAGGAAATGCTCACTCCGTCCATGGTTCCTGCCCGCCATCTGAGGAGCTGGAGGAGCTATACAACATGTGACAAGTAGTCTTATACCTTGCATGTAACCAATGTTGCAACTATGTTTGTGTAATGAAGTTTTAAAATAAAGTTAGATAAGTATTCACACACAATAAAACAATAGGGGTGGTAGGAGAAGAAAAAATCAAAGTGTTCAGTGAGGATCCAGAAAGTCTTCTCTGAGTTCAGCAACGCATGTGCGTTGCTGAGTCACAGCAACCTTCCCTGTCCCCCAGTCCTTCCCATCTGGACACCACCCCCAGTCCAGGGAGCCGGTGGCTGAGCGGACAGAACACTGGACGCGTGATCCTGTAGTCCCGGGTGCGAGTTTCTTTCACCTTGATGCTCCTGTTACTTAGCAGTAAATAGGTACCTGGGAGTTAGTCAGCTGTCACGGGCTGCTTCCGGAGGCCTGGTCGAGGACCGGGCCGCGGGGACACTAAAGCCCCGAAATCATCTCAAGATAACCATTCCCCCCTCACCCGTCTCCTCGGCCTCCCAACCATTCCCCATTTCACCCTCCCCTCATCCTCCCCACCATTCCCTACTCCCCTCTCCCTTTGTCCTCCTCACCAATCTCCATTCCCCCATCCCTCTCGTCCCCACCATCCCAAACTCCCCCGTCCCCTCGTCCTTCCCCACCATTACCCCCTCTTTTGTCCCATCGTCCTCCCCACCATCTCTCACTTACGTCCTCTCGTTATCACCACTCCCTTATCCGATGCCTTCCCAAATGGTCTGATGTTCCCATCAGAAAATTGGGAACATCAAGTGATCTGATGTCCCCATCGCTGAAATATAAATAAAAGTTAAAAAATGAAATGGAATATGAAAAATTTAAAAATTAAAATATACTCACAAAATGAATGGTATGGTAAACAACACAGCTCAATTCAAATGCAATGCTTCACAAAATAGTTAAATCAAAATGAAAATAAATAGAAATCTACGAAAATTCCATTTATCAATGCAATCAGAAACATTGAAATGGAATTGTAACATATTTAGTATAGCATGAGTGTTCCTCTTACATGCAACAGATGTGCTGTTTTTCAAGAAAAGCATAGTTTTACCTGTAACAGGTGTGGCATCTATACAGCTGTGAAATAAACGTGTTGTACATTTTCTAGTTTTCAAAACTAAAAAAAAAAATACTAACGAAATATTTCAATTCTAATGCCGATCAATTGACACAACTCAATTTCACCTCCAAATTCACTAAAAAACAATAAGAACAGTTAAAAAAATAAAAAAAAAATAATAAACTATTCCCACGAATTGAACTGTATGGTAAACAACACAGCTTAATTCGTGACATATTTTGTATTGCGTGCATGTTGCTATTATGTGCAACAGATGGCACTGCTTTCAAAAACGCAAGTTTTTACCTGTCACAAGGTTGGTATCTATATAGTAGGTATATTAAAAGACGCGCATATATGAATGGAACGTTGTGTCAAAATTTCAAAGCAATCGGTAAAGAACTTGGGAGATTACAGCAAGTGTTGCTCTTACATCCAACTGATGGCGATGTTTTTCAAACCAAGCATGTTTTCTCTGGCCACAGGTAAGCCATGTATATAGAAGGTATGTAAAAACACGCGCCTATTCGAATGCAACGTCGTGTCAAAATTTCAAAGCAATCGGTAAAGAGGTTTCGAAGATTTCTCTCACATGACAAACACTTGAAAAAAACAGTTAAAAAAAAAATGTTTTTTTTCCGTCACAGACGTGAAATCAATATAATATGTATATACAAACCTGCTCAGATGCGAACGGAACAGTGCGTGAAAATTTCAAAGCAATTGGTGAAGAACTTTCAGAGATTAGCGATTTTCAACAAACGAGCATTTCCATTTTTGTTATATACTAGCAGTACCCGGCCAGGCGTTTTTGTGGCTCAGCAAAGCATTTGCGTTGCTGAGCCACAGCAACCTTCCCTGTCCTCCAGTCCTCCCCACCATTCTCTCCTCACCCATCTCCTTGGCCTCTCAACCATTCCCAACTCCACCATCCCTTTTTCCTTCCCACTATGTCCCACTCCCCTGTCCTTTCGTCCTTCCCCACCATTAGCCCCTCCCTTGTCCCCTCGTCCTCCCCACCATCTCTCACTTCCGTCCCTCGTCATCCCCACCATTCCCCCACTCCCTCGCCCGATGCCTTCCCAAATGGTATGATATTCACATCAGAAAATCGGGTACATATAGTGTCTGATGATCCCATCACTGAAATATAAGAAAGACAGTTAAAAAATTATATAAAAATATTACAAAATATAAAATTAACTATACTGATGAAATAAATGGTATGGTAAGAACACAACTCAATTCCAACGCAATTCACACAAAATAATTAAATCAAACTGAAAATAAATAAAAATCTATGAAAATTCAATTTATCAATGCAGTCAGAAACATTGAAATGGAATTGTAACATATTTGGTATAGCATGTGTGTTGCTCCTACAGGCAAAAGATGGTGCAGTTTGTCAAGAAAAGCATAGTTTAACCTGTCACAGGTGTGGCATCTATACTTATACTTACAAAATGAACGGTATGGTAAACAACACAGCTCAATTCCAACACAATGTCAAAGAAAATAATTAAAAAAAAATGAAATGATTCGAAATCTATGAAAATAAAATTTATCAATGCAATCGGAAACATTGAAAAGGAATTCATGACATGTTTAGTATAGCGTGCATGTTGCCATTATATGCAACAGATGGCGCTATTTTTTCAAAAACGCATTTTCAAAAAAGTTTTTCAGAAAAAGCATGTTTTTTTACCATCACAGATGTGATATTTATATAGTTTGTATATAAAAACCTGGCCGAATGCGAATAGAACATCGCATTTTATCAAATCACTTCGTACTTTGGGGCACACATGAGGACCACAAATGTGAACAAGCCTGAATGGTCCCCAGTCATATGTGCAACTGAAAACTCACACCACAGAAGTGACTCGAGCCCATACTGCCAGGAGCACTCTGCATCTGGCGTACAGGACACCTTAATCACTCGACTAAAACGACCAGACAAAAGAGGATGATAGCTGAGGCTAATTCATCATCCCCCGCCGGCACTCTGATGGTAATCTTGGGCATGGTATTTTATCAAATCACCTCATTCTTTGTGGCACACGTGTGGAACACATATGCCAACAAGCCTGAACGGTCTCCAGGCATAAATGGAACTGAAAACTAACACCCCAGAAGTGACTCGAACGCATACTGCCAGGAGCACTCTGCATCTGGCGTACACGCTTTAAAAGAGACCAAAGTCGTCTATGCCTTCAAATGCCCATTTGGAGATTGTAAGCGCCAAAGAACTCAGTATATAGGCAAGACAACAACATCTCTTTCCAGGCGATTAACAATGCATAAGCAACAGGGCTCCATTAAGGAACATATAATATCTTCCCACAACCAGAAAATCACCAGAGAAGTCTTAACAAACAACACAGAAATCATCTATAGATACAGCGACAGCAGGCAGCTTGACATCAGCAAGGCACTACACATCAAGATGTCAACAGCCAATTAATGCACAACTATATTCTACCCACTTCAAGACTCCGTACCAATATAGAAGCATCAAGAGGGTATATGGGCCAATAGGCCCTTTGCAGTTACTTCCATTCTTCCCTCTCATTTATCCAATTTATACCCATTGCTCCATGTTCTGTCTTGTGTTGAAAGTTTGTTCACTTCATCCAAAACTGTTGCAACATATCACCTCACCCTAATGCGAGTATATATGACAAACTGTTTAAAACGTTAACATAGCAAAACTCTGCTTTCAGGTTACAGTTGTGTGTGTGTAAAACTAAAGTCTTTGAAAATGTAATAAGTTATTACGAAACACGTTCAAGCGTCGCGTCAGTCTAGAAATAAAAAAGAATTTTGGAGAATTGATTTTTCAATTACCATCGACAGTAAAAAGAAACATAAGAAATACTGAGAAAATTTGTGTTAGAATTATTAATCTTACTTTTTCGGACATATTTAGCAACATATGTTTACAAGAAAGACTGCTACCAAAATATACTAATATATTATATATATATATATATATATATATATATATATATATATATATATATATATATATTATATATATATATATATATATATATATATATATATATATATATATATGTATATATATATATATATTATATATATATATATATATATATATATATATATATATATATATATATATATATTATATATATATATATATATATATATATATATATATATATATATATATATATATATATATATATATGCGGAAAATCCACAGAGAAATATGAAAGGAGGTGAACGTTTCGGCTTGTTAAAGCCTTTGTCAACACCAGACTGATTGAAGTCAGTCTGGTGTTGACAAAGGCTTTAACAAGCCGAAACGTTCACCTCCTTTCATATTTCTCTGTGGATTTTCCGCATAAAATGATCAGTGTTTTGTGATCGTCTATTGCATATATATATATATATATATATATATATATATATATATATATATATATATATATATATATATATATATATATATATATATATATATATATATATATATATATATATATATATAGTTCCTGAAGGAATTGGGGGACAAATTGATCAGCGCTACAAAAGACCAGAGAGCAAAAAGTTTCTTGTTCCAGCACCTCAGTGTTGCGATTCAGAGGGGAAATGCCTGTTGCGTCTTGGGCACTAGTCCAACTTCACAGGAATTCTAAGAAGTGTTTGACTTGCAACAATGATCGAACCCATCTGTGACATTCATCAATGTTTCCCATTGTTGTGTTTTTCAAGTGATCCATAACCTTTAAGGACCTTTTTGCATTATTATTTTTGTATCAACCCATGTATATCTTGTAACCATCAAATGCATAATAAAGCACAAAAAATAAAAAAGGAAGGGGGTGGTAGGAGAAAAGCACACAGAAATTGTATTGGAGGGGACCTCAACATTCCCTCTAATGCGTTATGCGTGGTTTCCTCCGAGGCTATGGGTCCCCCTTCTTCCAGCTAGAGGTGGTACTCCCTTCCATATATTATATATATATATATATATATATATATATATATATATATATATATATATATATATATATATATATATATATATATATATATATATGTATATATATATATATATATATATATATATATATATATATATACATATATATATAATTATTTATTTATTATTTTGTTTATATATGAATATAATTTTAAAAACTATTTTTTCCCCTAGAATAACGGCGGTGAAGGAGGCTGGGTTGTACTTCCAGTGGGTAAAAGCAGATGAACCAAACTCCACTGTTTGTTATCACGCCCCGAACAAGATCACTGTCAAGACTGCTCTTTCTATCAGTAATGTTTGGGTAATGAATCTTTTTAATATTTTAAAAATGCATGTTGAAATCATTTGATATTGAATATACAATACAAAAATTATGCGCAATTGATTGATTTAATTTCATATTTTCAGGGGATGATCGTCATTCTCATTATGGGAAATCTTGTCAGTTTTCTGGCGTTTTGTATTGAGCTTATTTTCTCCTGTCTTCACAACACGACATGAGTCTCGACATGTATATCCGTCATGACATTAACTGGATATATGCTGATAGTTTGACTTCCTTAAAGCCTCGTCTGTGTTCTTCTTCTGGCCACTGGATTATTCTCCATCTCAATATGTCACAAGTCATGACCTAACCTAAAGCCATGTTTTCTACATTCATTCATGTTTATGTATTTGAATTAATATATATTACTTGTGTGCTCACCAGTGCACTCACTTAATAATTACGTTTATCCCACTAATTGTGAAATATACCTTTAAGGTAATTTACGTTCATGCTTTGGTCTCTGTGTCTTCAATATCACCTTGACAATAAAACTTACAATCTTTTAATTATTTTATCAACATTTCATCGCTACTTTTTCAATTGCTGTTACAATTGTCTCCCTGCAAATAATCACCTAGATCACTATAATCTAAAAGTTCGTGAGGGTGACATCCCCTACTGCATTAGTTATGGTTGATATCCCGCTGTTGGAATAACGGAAGCAAATGTCTTGCATTGAACTACCGTCCGATTAGGCTAACGTTGTGCGTAAGGAAGTATCTTATCACTCCCCCATCCCTTCGTCCACCCTACCATTTCCCCCCTCCCCCATCCCCTCGTCCTCCCTACCATCTCGCACTCCCCTATCCTCTAGTCCTCCCCACCATTCCCCATTCCCCTGTCCCTTCGTCCCCTCGTCCTCCCCTCCCCAACTCCCCAGTCTTCTCGTCCTCCCAACCCTTACCCCCTACCTTACCTGGTTGATACCTGGTTGATGTGGTTCTGGGAGTTCTTCTACTCCCAAGCCCGGCCCGAGGCCAGGCTAGACTTGTGAGAGTTTGGTCCACCAGGCTGTTGCTTGAAGCGGCCCACAGGCCCACATACCCACCACAGCCCGGTTGGTCCGGAACGTCTTTTAGAAAACAGTCTAGTTTCCTTTTAAAGATGTCCACGGTTGTTCCGGCAATATTTCTGATGCTCGCTGGGAGGACGGTGAACAGCCGCGGGCCTCTGATATTTATACAGTGTTCTCTGATTGTGATTATGGCACCTCTGCTCTTCACTGGTTCTATTCTGCATTTTCTTCCATATCGTTCACTCCAGTACGTTGTTATTTTACTGTGTAGATTAGGGACCTGGCCTTCCAGTATTTTCCATGTGTATATTATTTGGTATCTCTCTCGTTTCCTTTCTAGTGAGTACATTTGGAGAGCTTTGAGACGATCCCAATAATTTAGGTGCTTTATCGCGTCTATGCGTGCCGTATATGTTCTCTGTAGTAGTAGTAGTAGGCATCCATCAGTCTCACGAGACTATGGAGTTGCGATCTGGTTGTATTCCCTCAATTTCAGCAATCTCTCTTGCTCTGAAGGGGAAAGTGAGTACTGAGCAGTACTCGAGACGGGACAGCACCAGTGAATTGAAGAGTACAACCATCGTGATGGGATTCCTGGATTTGAAAGTTCTCCTAATCCATCCTATCATTTTTCTGGCTGACACAATATTTGCTTGATTATGCTCCCTAAACATTAGATCGTCGAACATCATTATTCCCAAATCCTTGACATGCTGTTTGCCTATTATGGGCAGATTCGATTGTGTTTTGTACCCTGTATTATGTTTCAGGTCCTCATTTTTACCGTACCTGAGTACCTGGAATTTATCGCTGATAAACATCATGTTATTTTCTGCTGCCCAATCGAAAACTTTGTTGATATCTGCTTCTGCTTGTAATTTTTCCATGTCTTCAGCAGAGGTAATTTTCATGCTGATTTTTGTGTCATCTGCAAAGGATGACACGAAGCTTTGACTTTTAGTTTTATCTATATCTGATATGAGAATAAGGAACAGCAGTGGTGCAAGGACTGTACCTTGAGGTGCAGAGTTTTTAACTGCGCTCGGACTTGATTTTATTTGATTGACTGTTACTCTTTGTGTTCTGTTCAACAGGAAATTGAGTATCCAGCATCCTACTTTACCAGCTATTCCCATTGACCACATTTTGTGTGCAATCACTCCATGGTCACATTTTTCGAACGCTTTTGCAAAGTCTGTGTATACTACATCTGCATTTTGCTTTTCTTCTAGACCTGTGATTTTGTGATAGTGATTGCGTAACTGTGACAGACAGGATCTTCCCGCTCTAAATCCATGTTGTCCTGGGTTGTGTAACTCATTATTTTCCATAAAGCTAGAAATGTGATTCCTAATCATTCTTTCAAAAACTTTTATTATGGGGATATGGGGATGGGGACTTTTATTATGGGATATTATGGGGATATTATACCTTATCCTCTCGTCCTCCCCAAAATCCCCTACTCCCGTCCCCTTGTCTTCCCCACCATTCCCCACTCCCTCATTCGAAGCATTCCCAAATGGTCTGATGTTCCCATCAGAAAATTGGGAACATCAAATGATCTGATGTTCCCATCACTGAAATATAAGAAAAGTTAAAAAAAACGAAATGGAAAACAATGAAAAAAAAAATAAACTATACTCATAAAATGAACAGTGTGGTAAACAACACAGCTCAGTTCCAACACAATCTCACAAAAAATAATTAAATCAAAACGTAAATCGAACTCTATGATAATTCAATTTGTCAATGCAATCGGAAACATTTAAATGGAACTGTAACATAATTAGAATAGTGTGTGTTGCTCGTACATGCAACAGATGGCGCTGTTTCTTAAATTTCTTAAAAAAAAAATTTACCTGTCACAGGTGTGGCATCAATACTTATACTTACGAAGTGAACAGTATGGTAAACAACACAGCTCAATTCCAACTCAGTGTTACACAATATAAATAAACCAAAATGAAAATAAGTTTAAATCTATGAAAATTCAATTTATCAATGCAATCAGAAACATTGAGATGGAATCGTAACATATTTAGGATAATGTGTGTTGCTATTACATGCAACAGATGGTGCTGTTTTTCGAAAAAGCACGTTTTTACCTGTCACAGGTGTGGCATCTTTATAGTAAGTATATTAAAACATGCACGTATTCAAATGGGGGTGTTGTATCCAAATTTCAAAGCAATAGGTGAGGAACTTTTGGAGATTACCGCATGTGTTGCTCTTACGTCCAACAGATGGCGTTGTTAAAAAAAAAAAAGTTTTTTCCTGTCACAGGTGAGGCTTGTATATAGTAGGTATATAAAAAACATGCGTCTATTCGAATGCAACGTTGTGTCAAAATTTCACAGCAGTCGGTAAAGAGGTTTTGAAGATTTCCCTCACATGAAAAACACAGTTTTTCAGAAAAAGCATGTTTTTATTCTGGTCACAGACGTGACATTTATATAGTATGTATATAAAAACCCGCTCGGATGCGAATGGAACGTTGTGTGAGAATTTCAAATATTGTGTTAAAGCAATCGGTGAACTTTCGGAAATTAGCGATTTTGAACAAACGAACTTTTCCAATTTTATTTAAATTGATGAAGACAAGCTCGTCTGTGAATGTTCCTGTTGTGATCAAGAGTATTCCTTTTAATTTACTCCAGGCCTTGTTATTGGCCTCAGCTGCCCCGGTATTAATAGCTGAGCCTTGGCTGGTTAGGAAGACTGGTCACATACTGTCAGTGAGCAATGTATTTCTGTGGAGACACATTAAGTGATTAGTGGAGACGTTTGCTTAGCTGCTCGTCACTCATGGCATTCCATTCAGTTGCTTCTAGCACAGACCGGAGGGCCGACCACTTCCCTTGTGCCATACCCGTTTTGTACGAGTTGATTCACTCTTATGTTGGCTTATCCTGACCCCCTTCCCAGTGCTATATAGTCGTAATGGCTTGGCGCTTTCTCCCTGATACTTGCCTTGTCACTCTGTTGATCTGCGGTTTTGCCAGTGTATTGAAGGCAGGCTGGTGGCCATATGAGCCAACACACGCCAAAGGCTTGCAATTACACATTCCAGCAGATAGGTTAATCGTGACGTGATCCATTCTCTTAACTAAGATGGCAACCCATCTTACGAATGTGTTTACAAGGCTGCATTTTAATGGACCTTTGACAGCAGGTCGTATGTACTTCTGCGGTTAACTCTCTCACCCCGCTCGCTGTTGTGTTATTGTATAAGGATTTTTAGGAAGTAAAATAAATGTTATTGAGATACTTTTATATACAGTTGATATTAGGTTAATATAATGTGAACACGTTGCTGGGGAGGATGTTCTCGTTCCTTGCTTTTATTGTGTCATTGGTGAGCATAGTTGTACAGGAGCTCTAGGTACAAGATGAACATTCTTGTGTCACTGGTGAGCATAGTTGTACAGGAGCTCTAGGTACAAGATGAACATTCTTGTGTCACTGGTGAGCATAGTTGTACAGGAGCTCAAGGTACAAGATGAACATTCTTGTGTCACTAGTGAGCATGGATATAGAGGAGCTCCAGGCACAGGACGAGCAGACTGAGAGCGAGGCCACAAGCCAACAGGAAGAACATTCCCTGTAAGAGAGAGTCATCAGCAACACCACAACATCCTGTTAACTCTTCTGTAGCTAAATGTATTCAACTGCTGAAAGTCATACATTCAGGAAGTAATTAATTAATTAGTTATATTACCCAGATATCTGTAACAGACAGTGAGGCTTTGACTACTATCTTGGTTGGCACGTGGTCACAGGTAGTGAAGTTTGGGATTGTAGTTTTTATCCATTGACTGATGATCCCGGACTCAAACATCATCATGATCCTGATGGGTGTAAGAAATATTGCAAACTGTCTGAATAATAAATTCAATTATATATTAAGGAAACCGTGTGTTATACATATAATATATAAACAACAAATCTATTATTTATTAACGACTTTTGTAAAATTGTCAGGCAAGAAGAGTTTTTTCGGATGTCCATGAAAATAATACAGATGGAACTAATTGCTTTTGGTCATTGAAGAGTTAATTAAAATCTTTTTAGGCAGAGGAAAATGGATACAAATCAGCAGAGGTAAGAGTTTATATTCCGTATTGAAGGAAGTAATTTTATGTGCTACCCAATCCCTGTATCCCTGTAATACAGGACTGGATTCCCAGTATTCTCACTGGGCTGTTGTGAAATGGGAGGTCTGTCTTGGTCATTCTGGTGATATGGCACACCTGAGTGTAAGCCAGCTGTTGATACCTTAATGTGAGTAATTGATATCTAATGCTTTGGCAATGTCTAATCTCCTATTGTCATTTTGTGTCAATTATTTTGGTGATGTTGGTCAGGAAATCTTTGGTGATGGTGTGGTTGTGTTGATATGGTGTGATCTTTGATGGAGCCTTGTTGTTTGTGCACTGTCAAGTGCCTGAAAAAAAAGATGCTGTTGCTTTGTCTACATTGAGACCGTTAGGGACGACAGTCCCCAACTCTCCATGTAAAGAATTTGATTGCAATCGTCTTATTCAGTTCCATTTAGATTTGAGAAAGTCTTCCATTATTAAATGATCAGTCTTCTCACACCTATAGTATATTGTGAGCTGTATCATGCGCTCAGTTTTGGTAGTCTTCACGTTTCTCACGACTATATCTTTCAGCACTCTTCCCTCAGTCTTGTAGGCACTTCATATAGAAGAGTTTAGTAGGCTGGACCGGGTCACAGGTATTGACAGGTCACAGGTGTCTAATTTCTATTTATGTCTTTACATTGTACTTAACATTGTAAGTTGTACTTTATGTACTTGAACTATTCATCATTGAATTTTGAATGACATTATCATGTCCTTTCTATTCCTTCTTTATTGCGGTGCAGTTAGGTTTATTTCCTTATGTGTCTCTTCACATAGGTTTTATATATAGCGTTCGATAGGCGGGTTTGATCAAGTTCTTGAAAACATCCTGGACGATTACCAGTTTGTCCTGCGTTATTCTGCCGACGTGTGGCTCTTATGTTAGATATTAGTTATGTGTTTTCTTCCAGATTGATATTTATCCTCTTTTTCATTACTTACTGTATTTGGGGTCTTCTCCAATTCTATTTTAATTCTAAAAAAATGCATTTTTTCGTTAAAGCTGAGTAGCAATTTTTCATAAATTGTGAAAACTGCCAAGGTGTTTTTGTGATGTATCAGTCCAACACTCTTCCGAATCTTTTTATTACTTTCGCATCGTCTACAGATATTCATATGTACTCTTCTCAGTACCTTTCTTCACTCTGATAAATATTGAATGTATATTGATATTTGATAAAAAAAAATATGTTTTTTAAAGTGTCCTTTAAGTGACCTAATCAATTTCTGTAGTACTTTGGAGACATCAAGCAGCAATACCAGGCTGTAGTGTAGGGTCTCCTGCACTAACCTAGTTGTGTGTACCTTGATGATGTGACACAGCTGACCCTCAACAATCGAGTCTCCCTTTTCGACCCATTTGTGGTGTAATATTTGCAGAAGAGATTCACTATTTGTAATTTCATTTTAACCTTAATTGTGGACTGTAACTGTATAATTATTTTTACAAATAAATCTACAAATTTGGGGAGTTATATTGTTAGTAGATTAGGAAAAACAAGTAATTTATTTAATTAAATATCAGTTTACTATTTCATTAATTTTAATTTATTTAAATAAACACCTGCTATACTTTTGGGATACCAAATAAATAGAAGGCTTTGCTGTTGATATAATCCTCATAGCTAGATTCGTCATCAAATAACGAGGTGGTCACGTGAACAATGGATACACCATTGTTCACTCTCTCTAGACTACCAATAACTTGTAATAGTCATACAACCGGTTTTATATTAAAATCACAGGAAGTTTGGAGGCCCCTAGTGAAGCTAGTCCAAGTTTTACGTATGACCCACAAGCACTCAGATGAAAGGGCAGAGTGGTGGCCTTTCACATTTTTTACCCCAAATTCGGAAACACACAGAAATCACATTAATGATATCATATATAATCATCCAATCCCACTCATATACATTACCAATTATGTGGTAATTGGTTCCACAAATCAACGAACCAGTATTTACCCAAGGCTTTCCTAAATCTAAACTTATCCAATTTATATCCATTGTTTCGTGTTCTGTCTTGTGTTGAAACTTTTAACTCCCTGTTAATATCCCCTTTGTTATGTCAATTCATCCACTTGTAAACCTCTATCATGTCACCCCTAACTCTTCGCCTTTCCAGTGAATGCTTTGTTAATCTTTTTTCATCTGAAAGATTTCTAATTTGGGGAATTAACTTTGTCATCCTATGCTGGACACGTTCAAGTGAATTTATATCCATTCCATAGTACGGCGACAAAAGCTGAACTGTTAGGCTCTTAATGGGGCCTAACCAGAGCAAGATATAGCTGAAGAACAACACCAGGTGTCTTGTTACTAACGCTTCGATTAATAAATCCCAGTGTCCTATTTGCCTTATTACGAACATTCATGCATTGACCTTTTGGTTCTAATTTTTTCTAATCATAACGCCCATATCCCTTTCGCAATCCGACTTCACAATCTCAACACCATCTAGTTCGTATCTTGTAAACGCCATCTAGTTTGTATGTTGTAACTATCATTATTACCTAGCCTCAAAACTTTACATTTATCAGCATTAAACTGCATATGCCAATCTCTTGACTATTTCAAAACCCTATTTAGATCAACTTGAAGTGACAGTGAGTCTTCTTCCGTGTTAATTTCCCTACTGATTTTTGTATTATCCGCAAATTTGCAAATGTTGCTACTCAATCCTGAATCTAAATCATTTATATATATTATTAACAAGAGAGATCCTAAGACACAGACTTGAGGCACTCCACATACAACATTTTCCCACTCTGACTTGACTCCATTTATACTAACTCTCTGTTTCCTTTGGTATAGCCATTTCCTAATCAAACATAATATAGCACCCCGAATACTATGAGCCTCTATCTTTTTACTCAGTCTTTTATGTGGCACTGTATCAAAAGCTTTGCTAAAGTCAAGCTACACAACATCACAATCCTTGCCACTATCAACTGCCTCAACTATGCTGGAATAAAAAGATAGCAAATTTGTTAAACATGAACAGCCATTTGTAAAACTAGGTTGCGACTCATTTATTAATTTATGTTTTTCAAGATGAAGACGAATTGTATTTGCAATTATCGAATCAAGAAACTTTCCCACAATGTGCAATTTCCAACGCATCTGCGTTGCTGAGCCACAGAAACCTTCCCTGTCACCCAGTCCTCCCCACCATTCCCCCCCCCCCCCTTCACCTGTCTCCTCGTCCTCCCCACAATTACCCACTCCACCATCCCCTCTTCCATCTCACCATGCCCCACCCCCTGTCCTTTTGTCCTCCCACCATTCTCCATTCCGCAATCCCCTCGTCCCCACCATCCCAAACTCCCTCGACCTTCCCCACCATTACCCCCTCCCTTGTCCCCTCGTCCTCTGCACCATCTCTCACTTCCGTCCCCTAATCATCCCCAGCATTCCCCACTCCCTCATCCAATGCCTTCCCAAATGGTCTGATGTTCCCATCAGAAAATTGGGAACATCAAGCGATCTGATGTTCCCATCCCTGAAATATAAGAAAACAGTTAAAAAATGAAATGAAAATATGAAAAAAATTAAAATAAACTATAGTGACGAAATGAACGGTATAGTAAACAACGCAGCTCAGTTCCAACGCAATTCACACAAAATAATTAAATCAAAATGAAAATAAATCAAAATCTATAAAAATTAAATTTATCAATGCTATCAGAAACATTGAAATGGAATTGTAACATATCTAGTACATGATGTGTGTTGCTCATACATGCAACAGACAGCGCTGTTTTTCAAGAAAAAGCATAGTTTTACCTGTCACAGGTGTGGCATCTATACTTATACTTACGAAATGAACGGTATGGTAAACAACACAGCTCAATTCCAACACACTGTCACACAAAATAATTCAATAAAAATAAAATAAATCAAAACCTATGAAAATAAAATTTATCAATGCAATTAGTAACACTGAAATCGAATTTGTGACATATTTGGTACAGCGTGCATGTTGCCATTATGTGTAACAGATGGCGCTTTTTTTCAAAAACGAATGCTTTTTCCCTGTCATAGGTGTGGCATCTACATAGTAGGTATATAAAACGACGCACCTATTCGAATGCAACGTTCTATCAAAATTTCAAATCAAATGGTGAAGAACTTTCGGAGATTACAGCGTGTGTTGCTCATACGTCCAATAGATGGCGCTGTTTTTTAAAAAAAGTATGTTTTTTTCCTCTCACAGGTGAGGCATGCATATAGTAGATATATAAAAAGACGCGCCTACTTGAATGCAACGTTGTGTCAAAATTTCAAAGCAATCGGTAAAGAGGTTTCGAAGATTTCCCTCACATGAAAAACACAGATTTTCAGAAAAAAAAACTTTTTTTATCGTCACAGACGTGATATCTATATAGTCTGTATATAAAAACCTGCTCGGATGCGAATGGGACGATGTGTGAAAATTTCAAACCAATCGGTAAAGAACTTTCGGAGATTAGCGATTTTGAACAAACGAACATTTCCATTTTTATTTATATAGATGGTGCACAGTGTCTCGCAAAGCTCCTCTTTGCATTCCTTTAGCACCCTGGCAAACACTTTATCCGACACTGGGGATTTGTTTGGTTTGACTTTTTCTATTTGTTTAATTACATCCTCCCTGGTAACTGCTAAACTAGTCAACCTGTCCTCATCCCCACCCACATAGACTTGTTCGACAGAAGGCATATTGTTAAGTTCCTTTATATATATATAGGAACTTTAATACAACGTTGGAACTTTAATACAATGTTCCTATATCAAAATATAGGAACAAAATTTTATTACACTATATATATATAAAATATATATATAATTTAATAAATAAATAGAAAAATGGAAATCGCAGTTACGTGATATATGAAATCACACCATTGTGATTTCATTAGGATCTGACTGGGGGGGGGAGGTAAGAAGGAAGGAAGGAATTATCAAGGGTAAGCGCCAAGCCATTACGACTATATAGCACTGTGAAAGGGTCAGGATAAAGATTTGGGATGGGACGGGGGGGAAAGAATGGTGCCCCAACCACTTGGACGGTCGGGGATTGAACGCCGATCTGCATGAAGCGAGACCGTCGCTCTATCCTATTTAGTAAATACAGATATAAAATATTTAATAAAAATACTACTCATCTCTTTGTCATTATCCGTTATTTGACCTGTCACAATTTTTAATGGACCTATCTTTTTCCTAATCTTTGTTCGGTATAACTGAAAAAAACTTTAGGATTTGTCTTTGCTTGCCCTGCTATGCAAACTTCATAGTTTCTCTTTGTTTTCCTTATCTCATTTTTTAAATTTCAACCAGTTGTACGAATTCCTGTTCTAAACTGACTTTTCATTCTTAATTCATTTGTACCATGCTCTCTTTCTACCAATAAGGTTCTTCAGATCCTTTGTTATCCACTTTGGATCATTAGTATTCGATCTATTGAATTTAAATGGTATACTACGTTCCTGTGTTTTGCTTAGAATATTTTAAAATAAGTTATATTTTGAATCAACATCGAAATCCCCTTTTACGTCACCTATCGCTGGGTTCACGTCTCGCTCTAAGACTGGTCCACCCCTTATGCCCAATACTTTCCAAACTATTTGACCCCAAAAAATTCTTAGGCTATTGAAATCAGCTTTTCGAAAATCTGGCACTTTAACAGAATTTTCTCCTATAGATCTATTCCAGTCTATGCTAAATCTGATTTCTTAATAATCACTGTTCCCGAGCTCACTCCCTATTTCCATGTCATTAATTTGTGTTTCCCTGTTAGTTAACACTAAATCTAAAACATTATTTTCCCACGTTGGTTCCTTAATGTGTTGCGTAAGAAAACAATCGTCAGTTAATTCTAGAAAATCTTCTGCTTCATTATTCCCTGTTCTGTTAAAAAAATTATTCCATTAAAATTAAAGTCACCCATGACACAAATACTGCTAGCCCTAGATGCTTTATATATTTCGCCCCATAGGTGCTTTGCTTCCATCCTGTTTAAGTTTGGTGGCCTGTATATAACTCCTATTATAAGATTATTTACTTTTTCGTTTAATTCTATCCAAATAGTTTCTGTGTGTGGCTAAGTTTTGATTTCCTCTTGGAGACTACATTTCAAATTTTCCCTAACATATATATCTACTCCCCCCTCCTCATCTCATATATCTATCTGTGCAGGCGATGAGTCACACTAACGTGGCTAAATTATGTTGACCAGACCACATGTCAACTAAGACATGTGGTGAAGGTGCACTAGAAGGTGAAGGGACGACGACGTTTCGGTTCGTCCTGGACCATTCTCAATCGACTTGAGAATGGTCCAGGACGGACCGAAAAGTCGTCGTCCCTTCACCTTCTAGTGTGTGGTCTGGTCAATATCAATCTGTGCTTGTGGATCGTACAAAAACCTGGACTGGCTTCTGTAAGGGCCTCCAGACTTCCTGTTATTTAAGTAAAAATCCGGTTGCTTGTCTCTGTCAAGTCAGTTGTGGTCTAGTGGTAGAGTATGCGGCTGGCAATGCCATGGTCGAAGGATCGCGAACGCCTCATTGCCTAGTGGATTTTATCATTTGGGATAATATAAAATCAGCAAATAGCATCTAAGCTATGTTTAATAATTAACTGATGAAGAGAGTTAGTTTTACTAATTCATTTGTTAACTCTCTTTGTAGACGTGGCAAATACTACGACACGGATTTTAGAATCCCCTCGAGTTATCTACATTTGATATCCAGAATAATTGCTCGTAATTCTTCTGCTTTATAGTTATAAATAAATAGTAATTAGAGGTAATTAAAGGTTATACACCAACAGAAGACCAATCTTCATAGTTACTAAATTGTTTAAATTATATTCACGTTGGCGGGAAAAAAATTCCACACCATTAGTGGTTAAATGCAATGTCTACTGTCTCTTTTTGTTTTTTTATTGACATGTATAACCATATATTAAAAAAAAACTTAAATTATTTTTTTACCTTAAAACAAATACTATTTTACGACTCAAGCTAAAAAAAAAGGTTCTTTCCAGTATGTATTGCACTCATTTTTGTATCTAGTTACAATTAATATTTTCATGTTCCTCTGTTCCTCATTATGAATGTCAAAACTATATGTAATCAGAGCGAGGTATTACCTTCTGCTGAAGACAGGCACGAGAGAGTTGCCTCTGGAGCACGCTAAGGAGTACATAAGAGGCAGGAACTTCTCCCGCCCCAAGTAAAAGTCACACTGACCTGAAAGACAACACATATCAAATTGAGCAATGATTTTGCAACAATTATAGATAATCAAGAAAGGTTTTCTTCATTAGCTGACTGGTAAAATCTTTGCCAATGAACAAATTCACAAATTTTATTGTTACGTTCCTAGTTTAGTGGGTTTTTTCTCCAAACCTGCTCATTGCCATGAGTTTTGGCCTGTGTTCAGAACTGGTTTTCATCCCGACACCAAACAAAAACAATATAGTAAAACAGTTGCTGTATACTTGTCAATTTGATGCAGAAAAGCCACTTCACGTTAGTAAAGAAAACTTTTTCTTTACTAAAGAAATGTCTCATTTCTTATGTCACCAAAGTCGTACATAAAACTTATAATCGCTACATAAATCGATACTCGCAAATATCACAATCCTCTTCACAGGCAAAAGTAAAAAAAAAAAACATTATCTTACCATGGTCTTAGTTGAAACTTCATTAGCCTCTTCTTAGTGGCTACTCATTGTGGATCAGCCGGAGGCTTGTAATCTCTACAGACTCTTTCTGGTTGGGACTGCTCCAGATTTCGACAGCTAATTCATTCCCATTGATTGATCATGGTTATAAGGCTACGTACATCTCCCCTTTGTGAATGTTAGGCTTGCAGAGGACCCTCACGCCTTTAGCTGATCCTTTAGTTGTCAAAACATCTTTTGACCTTTACTAAAAGGTTGTGGAAAATTTCCCAACCAATTTACACATAATATTCTCTATAAATTTAATTGCATTCACACCAAGGAGTCTTTCGTTGTTGTGTTATTTTACGAAAGTGTATTCATAATCAAATCATAAAAAGTCACAGTTATAGTAAATTCTTCAGTTAATTTCCTAGAAATTTTACTGCAACATTATATGCCACGTCGACAAACGTTATTCCTTTGCTTTATTATTTTTACTGAATAAATTTACGTTTGTTAGCAAACAATTAGTGAATGTAGTCTGAGGGTTACTGAATGAAAAAATTTCTATTATAAATTAGATATAATGAGATCTTAGATGGATCTAAATAAATATCTACTCCTTCCCGAAACTAAATAAATAAGTATATGTCTATGATTGCTACTCCCCGGGAAGGAGGACTGCCATCTTGACCAAGAAATTGAACAGATGAAGTGGCTGATATCACTAATGTTCGTTATATTATGAGTGTTCGTCGTGTGTTAAGCAGCCTCGATCATCCTCGTCAAGACCTGGGAAGGCTTTTGCTCTGGTTCAGATCGTATTTAATTACTGAACTCAATTTATTAGTACTTTACCTGTTCTGGTTATGGGGCATACCTATTAATATTAAAGGGTGAGCCCTCTCTTAGTGTTATAAGTGAATGGTGATTTAAACTTTATTTAATTCGTTCACATTGGAATTAAGCTTATGACATTTTAGGCAGTATTTATATTGTAACTAATCGAATACATCGAATACGTTATCGAATACATCGAATACGTTATCGAATACGATGCATTCGTATGGAAGAATATTGTAGTACGGACGAGAAGAATACGACTTGCTGGTCGTCTGATAGGAGAGACGTCATTGCCACGTGTTCACCACGTGTCTGGAAGTCACTACCATTATGAACATCCCTTCATCAGAACACCTAAGTTGTCCTATATATTATTAATCTCAGGATAGAGCAAATGAAATAAATCTAACATAATTAAACAATATAATCAGATAACAAATATTATTTTGATAATTTAACTTGCTTTAGCCTAATCAACAAACAGATTGAAAGCCCTCAAGTTTGTGGGATATGTTTGTGAGGAGCTAACATCATACTGCTTAATAATTTAAATAAAATCATATATTCCAATTACTTGAATAGTTGATTCAAATTTATATATCATTTAAAATAAAATTGAATGAAATAAATATCCTCTGACAAGTTTACTTTCCCTAAAAACTTAGATAGTCTTTTGGTCTATGACCTAGAAAATTCTTATAGTAAATCGACTTGAGTATGGTCCAGGACGGACCGAAACGTCGTCGTCCCTTCATTTTCTAGTGTGTGGATTGGTCAACATTCTTATAGCACATTCAAATTAAATATACAATTATTTTAGCCAGTCGAAATAAGACATCTTATAAATAATTAAAACTTATAAGGCCTCTCTAAAATCTCAACCAAAAAATCTCAGAGGACGAGGCTAGTACTACTGAAATTTCACTCTATAATCTACCTGATGTTCAATACGATGCTAATACGAGAAATGAAACGCATAAGGCGAACGTTATCAAAAGTATCCGATTCACCAAGAACTCTATCAAGGCACAAGTGACCGCGAGGGATGGTCGGAAAGCAAGACACACACTCGTCCTGGAAGTCAGGACATTCAACAAAGAATTTGTTCCAAAATTCAGCCCAATCTTCCTTGTCTGCTCCTGAGAAAGCGGGTAAATTAATTGGAGGGAGTTTAGCTTCAGCCTGACTCGAATTAGATGAATCTGTTGATGTTTTGTTTTTTTTCTGTGCAATTATTTTGATGAAAGGATCCAACCTGGCCTGAGTATCATCCTCATATTGAACTAGATCAGCCATAATATCATCTAGTTCTTTGATGTGCTTGATTTGATTGATGATTTTGATTTGATTGATGATTTTGATTTGATTGATGATTTTGATTTGATTGCTGATTTTGATTTGATTTGATTGATACTTTATCTTTTACTTGCTCATAAATTCTGAGCAAGTACTGATGGTAGTACCGTAGGTTTAAATTTTCAATCACTAGGCAAAAATTCTACCTCTTGTAGAGGTTGGTACATAAAATATTAAATTGAATATAAATACAAATGATTTGAGTGTTAATCAGTGTCACTATATGAATTACCTAAGGTTAGCTCATCTTAATCACCACTCAGAAGGATCAGATTTTTCTAAACACTCAAAGATGAAATAATTACAGTTAAATGTAAATGGATATAATATTGAACAATTTAAAATAAATATATGAACAATGAAACTCGTGTTGGTTTTGATCCCACCCTATTTATAGTCTCCACCTTTGTTTAAAAGGTTTCTAATCTGGACAATATTTACATCAACAATTGACATGTAATATAATACCCTATATAAGGGCTGGCACAAATAAAATAAATATAATTTTGTGCAGTAAAGGCAAAGTTTAATACACACAGAAATCACAATAGCGCGATGCATCAAATGAACAAACTCACAAGGGCCTTGGCGAGGATTCGAACCAACATCCAAGAGCATCCCAGACGCTGCCTTAATTGACTGAACTACGACATGGTATAAGAATTGCAATAAAAAATTCTACTGAATTTACTTGGATCATGCAGCCTCTCTGAAACACAAACCAGTGTTTTACACAATTCCCCCATGCACTCGAGCTATATCAATAGGACGTTCTACCTCTTCGTCCTTACTTCATTACACAGAGAATTAAATTTGTTTCTCGGAGAGGCTGCAGGATCCAAGTAAATTCAGTAGAATTTCTGGTTGCAATTCTTATACCATGTCGTTGCTCAGTCAATTAAGGCATCGTCTGGGATGCTCTTGGACGTCGGTTCGAATCCTCGTCATGGCCCTTGTGGATCTGTTCGGAAAGTTTAATATTTCATATGGTTTTTAAATTTTTATATTAAATGGTTCATTTATATGTATAGTTTTAATATTAGGAACCTCTCATCAACCTATGGTATTTAATTGGACTTTATTAATTAATTAGTGACCCTAACATGAAATTAACACCACACATTTATTGGTTAAACTTACGTGAAAGTACAGCCACAATTTTGTTTGATTTAGTCTGTGCACCAATTCCGCGGAAATAAAATACTACCTATTTCTGTGCCCAAAATCTACAAAAATGACATGTTAATTTTAGTCATGAATAGTTATGTTACATACTGTATAAGATTGAATTATTTATTTAGCTCCCTAATTACCTGAATTAAGGTTTGCAGCAATTATAGTGAAATTTTCAGTGACACTGCATGCACTGAGGTTGAAAATTAATGAGGTAGGTTACTGATGAATTAGCAGTCTGCTTCTACTGCTAATTATTTGTTAAATTATTTATAATTGATTTGCACTGATTATTTATAAATGATTTGCACTGATTATTTATAATTGATTTGCACTGATTATTAATGCAAGTGAGCTTAATCAAGATCTAGGTTCAAATGTCCAAAACATGGATCTGAGAACCAGTGTATTTCTAGATTTGATGAACCAAGTGATAATACTAGTTCATCTGGTTCGATGTAGACCAAAACATATGTGGAAAACTGACTCATGCGATTCTATTATTTTAATTTTTATTATTAATATATTTACTTAATTATTAATGATTTAATTATCATTAATTTACTTCTTAATATATATATTTCCATAGCAGACTGTATGATTCTAAAGTGGACTGTGTGATATTAAAGTGGACTGAATGATATTAAATTTTTCCACAAGTTGGCTTATTTTATTACATAGTTAAATGTAAATTAATCGATTGGTAAAAAAATCGCTAATAAAGGTTAGTGTACAATAATTAGTAAATTAATATACAGTTTATCTGTCATGTTGAATGCAGCCTGGTCAACCAGACATGGACACGAAAGATCAAGCAAACTGATTCTCCTCGAGGGTGAGGCTATAGCATCATCATCACGTACCAAGTAGTGCTGCTAATTTCTTCAGGTCGTCACACATTACTTGCCGGATTATTACACCGTAAACAAGGGAAAAACATCCTTATAACAGATATGACATGACAATGATTATGGTTAATTTAATATTTGACACTAAACCAATTTTGGGTGTTTGGCCCAGTTAATAACCAGGTTGAAATTAACTAATACTATCAGGCCTGCTAATATAGAGAATTAGTTCAAACCGAAAACAAAGTATGCCCAGTAATTGGTGAGGTCGCTGTGGCAGATTGACTGCAAGATGGCTCGGGTTTTAGAGTATTGACACCACTGCGTAGCGAGTGGCCTCACAGGAAGTCTATTCAATTACAATGGCCACATCTCCTTTTCGCATCAGCGTCCCGAGAATTCATTAAAATTTTCAGCCCTTTTATTTACAATGGGAGGGAGACCTTAGTTTAATGGTAATTTTATTAGATCCAGTCATGGAAAATGCTTTTTAATAATTTTTAAACTCTAAACTGTGTTTTAAATTATTGACTAATATTTAATGGTGAATATTCTGATGACGAGGCAATTATATCCTCATTTTCTCAGGGAAATTCAACAATTCTAGATTCTTTGAATGCTAAAATAAAATACTTTTGTGTTAATTTGGTAATACAAAATCAGCAGCAATATTATCTGCATACTGTATTGAAAGTTAGTCAATGTTGTTCGGTATTTCGATCATTCTCTTGAAAAAGAAACGTTTCCCAATATCTAATGTGAAATGGTTTTAGTTGTCACCAGCGTCGGAGGCGATGGTAAAACTTTCACATTTCTTATAAAATAACTGTAACAACAACAACAATAATAATAAATCCATTTGCTGACATATCAATTACTGATATTTTAAAATTACTCAAAGAACAGAAACGCCAAAAGGCCAATACCCATTTGCTACACTCATTCGATCGAAAATTTAATTGAACTGGTAATGACATGGAAGAGTTTCAGCTTGTATATGAGTCAAAGTCTTATATGTTTATCATGTAAATAAGAGTATACCAATCTAAATTAGGAAGCAATGATGCTATTATTGTCAAACATAATAAGCAAGTTAGCAATTATCAAAAGAAGGCACAAAACCGGGAACGCTATGTAGCACAATCAAATGTGCAGAATAATCAGAGGGCGCTAAATATCACCAAGGATGTCAGTACGAGAAAAGAAATGCATAAAGTGAACGATATCAAAAGTATCAAGTTCACGAAGAATTCTATCGAAGGACAAGTGACCGTAAGGGACGGTCAGAAAGCAAGACACATGCTCGTCCTGGAAGTCAGGACATTAAACAAGGATATGCACGACTGTAAGAGGGACAATGCAATTTGGACAATAAGGAGCAGAGCGGCGCTCCATTAAGTGACAGTGAGGTAAGCATGTGTGGCCAATACACAACCTTGCCAGAGCCATTTCCCCTCACCGATTATAGTGGTAGGAGGCAAAGCCATGGGGACACAGTACGCTTAAGATTACACAGTTTTTGACCAACAACAAAAGACCACAACCCTGCCAACGGGCAAGGATGGAGGAATGAATAACTTGGTAAAAGTCGTAATAAGGTATACCTTAACGGGAGATGGGATAAGAGCGGATAGCTTCCCTAGCGGCAGCATCCGCACACTTATTTAAAGAAACACCAATATGGCTGGGAACCCAGCAAAACTCTACTGATTTAAATTTACTGGAGATAAGAAACAGCCAATGTTGAATCTCGACGACGTCTGGATGGGCCGGATTAAAGGACTTTAGAGCCATGAGGGCACTACGAGAGTCAACAACAACCACAAAGGAGGATTGACAACGAGAAAGCAGAAGACGTAGAGCATAGAGAATAGCATAATGTTCTGCTGTGAAGATGTGAAGATGCTAGTCTCCGGAGGAAGGCGACACATATAAGTTTGGTCAGGAAAAACAACAGAATAGTCTGTCCGCAGAAAACCCATTGGTGAAAATGGAAATGGAGCGGGAGTGTGAAGAAAAATGTTCCAGGAAAAGGCGTTTCAGAACCGTAGTAGGGGTAAAAGCTTTAGTTGTGCGGGTCAAGGACGTACAAAATTTTGGATGGAGGACTCTCCACGGGGGCAAGGAAGGAACAATACCAGGAGAAGCATTAGAAATACGAACCGAAAGAGAATCCTGCAAGCGAGATAACCAGACAGAAAGAGGGAGGTGTTGTAGAGGAAAAAGAACTACAGGAGGGGTAAAAAGTCAAAGCACGGCAGTGGGTCGAGAGGAAGGATGTTGCAAGGACCACGCAAGATAGCGAAGAAAGAAGCGATCATGGTGGTCCTGGAGAGATAGAAAACCAGTGTGAATATACAGGCTGAGGACGGGAGTCGAACGAAAGGCACCAGAGCTGAGGCACAACCCAGTATGGTGCAAAGCATCAAGCCAGCGAAGAGTAGAAGGAGAAGTAGACGAGTAAGCAGGGCAACCATAATCGAGTTTAGACAGGACGAGAGATGAATGTAAAGAGAGGAGTGCGCGCCTATCCACTCCCCAAGAAGTATGGGACAAAACCTTAAGGAGGTTAAGGGCCTTAGAGCATTCATCTCGGGGGTAAGAGATATGGGGCGACCAAGACAAACGAGTCTTAGTGTCAAAGATTAACCCCCAAAAGCTTAGTGGAATCCCTGTACACAAGAGGATGACCATAAAGCGACTAAGAGGGACGAAGAACAACATACTTCCGAGGTAAAGTCATTGCACAAGTCTTAGATGTACAGAACTTGAAGCCATGATCGGTGGCCTAAGACGACATGGCATCAATCGCAAGTTGAAGCCGCCGTTGAAGGAGAGACGAATCATCACCCCGACAGCAAAGGATAAGATTGTCGACATAGAGAGCGGAGAAGATGATGACCAGACCACACACTAGAAGGTGAAGGGACAACGACGAAGTAACGTCGTCGTCCCTTCACCTTCTAGTGTGTGGTCTGGTCAACATACTTTAGCCATGTTACTGCGACTCATCGCCTGAGAGCGGAGATGACACCAGAAGGAAGGGAGGAAAGAAGACCATTGAGGGCAACTAGAAAAAGAGTAGTGCTCAGAACACTACCCTGGGGTACACCCTCGTATTGTCTAAAAGCGGCCAAGAGAGCAGCACCAAGCCTCACTCGAAAGGAACGCCGAGAGAGGAAGCTTTGGAGGAAGAGAGGGAGGAAGCCTCCCTCGAGGCTACCACGAAGACAAAAAGAATGAAGTTGGGACAGAATACGATATCTTCAGGTGGCGTCGTAAGCCTTTTCCAGGTCAATAAGGACAGCAACCACAGAGGTCTTCACAGCAAAAGCAGTACGAATATAGACCACCAAGCTCACCAGGACATCTGTTGTGCTGCAGCACTTGCGAAAACCAAATTGAGAAGGGGAGAGGAGGTGATAGTGTTCTAAGAACCACATCAGACGGACGTTAACCATACGTTCAAAGAGTTTGCAGATACAACTCGTGAAGGCAACAGGGCAGAAAGTCCTTAAGGGGATGTCCCGAGAGACCCTGGTTTCCGAACCGGGAGGACAACGGCATCGAGCCAGTCCTCAGGAACTGACGACAACTCCCAGACCCGATTATACAGACTCAGTAAATACTGAGACGTGCACGGAGGGAGATGGCGAAGCATCTCATAATGAATGCCATCGGAGCACGCCGCCGTAGAACCACAGAGATCCAGGGCAGACTGAAGTTCAGACAGAGAGAGAAGGGAACGTTATTGGGAAGTCTGAGATGGGTGCAGAAATCTAAAGGACGAGATTCAAGAACAGGCTTACGAAGAAGGAAAGATTGAGGAAGATGAGAAAAGAGCTATCAAACGAAAAGTGGGAACCCAGTTCGGTCGCGACCTGCAATGGGTCCTCTACAAGAGTACCACAGAGGTGAAAGATCGGCGAGACATCGGGAACGAACTTACCAGCTATCTTGCAAGATACGCTTCCAGATCTGCGGCAGAGGAGTTTTGGACGTAATGGTGGAAACATAAGACTTCCAACACTCAAGTAGGGGGATCTGGTAGTTGAGCGGACAGTGTGCAGGACTCCTAATTCTTTGGCCCGGGTTCGATTCCCGGACCAGGCAGAAACAAATGGGCAAAGTTTCTTTCACTCTAATGTACCTGTTACCTAGCAGTAAATAGGTATCTGGGAGTTAGACAGCTGTTACGGAGCTGCTTCCATGGGGTGTGTATGGAAAGAAAGAAAAAAATTAGTTATTAGTTACAGTTGATTGGTTGACAATTGAGAGGTAGGCCGAACGAGCAGAGCTCAACCCCTACAAGAACAACTAGGTGATTACTCATGTTTAGATGTACGGATGGTTCTACGGGCCACCGCACTCGCCTTCTGAAACACAAGGAAAGAAACAGCCGTCTGCTGGTGGCGGTGTCTCTTCCCGGCTGCACGCCTACAGCGGACAGCCCGAACACAGTCCACATTTCACCAGGGAACGCACTTTCGTGTTCCCCGAGAGGTTGAGCGAGGAATAGAGCGGAGGGCAGCATCGAAGTCGGTGTCATGAAAAGGAGGAAGGCGCGAGGGAGAAGCAGAATGGAGAGGTCGGAATGAGTAGCACAGAGGGTAAATAGGCCCCAATCACCCTAGACAAAACGCCACCAAGGGAAGGAGAGGAGGAGGGTGAAAAGAGAAAAAAAGGTAACAAGGATGTGGAAATGGTCACTGCCATGGATACCATCAAGAACCCGCCACGTGAAATCCAAGTAAAGAGACGACGAGCAAAGATCAGGATTAAGACAGGAAAGGGTGCGAATCCGATAGTCCAAATGAGTGGGCTCACCAGAATTCAGAAACGGCAGGGAAGAAGGGAGGATGAACGGTCGGCAGAAACTGGGATGCGCACCTCAGCAAGGACAGAAACCGAGAGGGAAGCGGGGGCCAAAGAAACCTCCATAGCAGGAACAGGGGGCTCGACCACCGAAACGGGAGGGGATGGAGTGATAATACCAGAGGGGGGGGGGGTGGCAAGGAAGAAAGCGAAGCCTTCTTACCTACCGGGGAGGAGGAAGGAGATGAGCCAGGCTTTCCCTTCTGACTCAAAAAGACAGGTGTACCAGCAACAACGTACTGGGCAACTGACTCGAGCGTCTCAACAGTAGAAGACGAACGAGAGCGAACAACACGATGATCACTAGGAGAGTGATGGACAACAGCCCATACAGAGAGGCAGCGTGGAGAGCTAAGAGATGGGGGAGAAGGATGGGAAGGAGGACCGGAGGGAGATGAGAAAGAAGACACAGGAGACATGATAGACTGGGTAGAAATAAGGGAAACACCAGACAGAGAACCAGAAGGGGGATCCTTCAGGACAGAACGTAAAGGAACAGGGGAGAAGGCAGTGGGCGTGTCCGGGGTCTAAGGCCTGGAAATGGTTGTGAGACTGAGGAAGGTGGGAAGGACGAGGAGAGGAAGAGCGCAACACGCGAGCGTAAGAGACGCCAGCGAAAGGAGAGGGGGAGGGGGATAGCAAACTTAGCGCCTCGCCTCAGGAAAAGATAAACGCTCCCGAGGCTTAAAGTTGAGGATGGCACCTCAAGTTTCTAATGTATACATGTGCCGAAGAAGGTAGGGTGGGCCTCACTGCAATTGTGGCAGTGAACCTGGGAAGAAGAGCACCCCTGACTTAGAGTGACCTTCGTTGCCACACATGGGGCACAGAGAGACAATACTGGAGCATCGGAGGGTACCATGCCCAAAACTCCAGCACTTATTACAATTATTGCACTTATTACATTACATTATTACACTTATTACTTATTCCTCCTAAACCAGTATGTACTCATTTGGCACCAGGAAGAATAACAGAGGGCAGAAGTGTCCGACCATCAAAGGTAACCTTCACAACCTGAAGGGGCAGACGGCGACGGCCACGAGGGGGTCGAGTGAACGCGTCCACCTGGAGAACAGAATAGTCTTGGGGCTCGAGGATATGTTTAATGTCCTCGTGGCAGTCTTTGGCGTTCCTTATACTGGTTGCAACATGGTGTGCGAGGATAACAGTGCCAACACTGGCATCTAACCGAGTGTTCTTGGAGACCCGAACAGGGGTCTCCCCAATGCAGGACAAAGCGGCTAAGTGGGTAGCTGCATCCTGAGAAGGAGCAGCAACGACATGCGTACCGAGACGGGTAGGGTTAAAAGTAACAGAGGCATCTACTGAATCAACACGGTTCCTATGGAGGGCGAAATCGTCAGGAGTAGAATTTAAATAATGGAGGTCAAAGAACTTAGTCCGCGTAGCAGGAGCAAACAAGGCGTGGTACGAATTAGTAAGGGAAGGGAGTGTGCGAGAATGGCCATGGTGGGGATGGCGGTGAGAACCCTAGAGAGAGAGGGGTCATAAGGTGCAGTAGTCATAATGAGAGATGGAGCCGTAGTAGGGGACAAGGTGGTCATCACAGGGGGCTTGGGGCTCGACCCTACCACAGAGGAGGTAAGGGATCGGGGGGGGGGGGGGAAGTAGTCTGGTCTGTGCCCAATGCAGCGGGGGCTACAAAGCCCAGTCTTCCAGCACAGTCCGACTTAGGAGGCCTAGTCGCCCACCCCATGAGCCTGGGTCAGAGAAGTCGTGTCGTCATCCATGCAGCAGTCGTCCTAAAAGTATGGGGCCTGGAACCACGGACACCACCTACCAGGGCAGCCAGGGAGGCCAAGCACGGGGCAATGCAGGATGGGTGTGTCGTCCCCAGCAGTGCCCTCCTTTTTAACAAGGGAGTCTTACTGCATCGTTCATTTTCCCACTCTGGTGCAAAGACCTCACTCTCCAGTCTCCTCAGTCTAGATACTGGCGTTATCCCTGATATACTAAAAACAGTAGATATAGCACCACTTCATAAAGGAGGAAATAAGGCAGAGGCAAAAAATTACAGACCGATAGCACTAACATCGCACATCATAAAAAATTTTGAGAGAGTGCTAAGAAGTAAGATCACAAAATACATGGAATCACAGCATCTCCATAACCCCGGACAACATGGTTTCAGAACAGGGCGCTCTTGCCTGTCGCAGTTGCTGGACCACTATGATATGGCATTAGATGCTATGGAAGACAAACAAAACTCTGATGTAATTTACACAGATTTCGCAAAAGCTTTTGATAAATGTGACCATGGTGTTATTGCACATAAAATGCGTTCAAAAGGAATTACCGGAAAAATAGGCAAATGGATCTACAATTTCCTGACTAACAGAACCCAATGTGTAATAGTCAACAAAATAAAATCCAGCCCATCACCGTGAAAAGCTCAGTCCCCCAGGGTACTGTGCTTGCTCCAGTATTTTTTCTCATCCTCATATCGGACATAGATAAGAACACAACCTATAGCACTGTATCATCCTTTGCAGATGACACTAGGATCTTCATGAGAGTAGGCAACATAGCGGACACGCCAAACCTCCAATCAGATGTAATCAGGTCTTTCTATGGGCTACAGAAAATAATATGGTGTTTAACGAAGATAAGTTCCAGCTCATGCGCTATGGAAAAAGTGAAAATATAAAAACGGAAACCACGTACAAAACTCAGGCAAATCATAACATAGAACGAAAAGGCAATGTAAAGGATCTGGGTGTACTCATGTCGGAAGACCTTACCTTTAAAGAACACAATAAAGTAGCCGTCACAACTGCAAGAAAAATGACAGGTTGGATAACAAGAACTTTTCACACTAGAGATGCTATACCGATGATGATACTTTTCAAAGCGCTTGTGCTCTCTAGAGTGGAGTACTGCTGCACAATGACAGCCCCTTTCAAAGCTGGAGAAATTGCTGACCTGGAGAGCGTGCACAGATCCTTTACTGCTAGAATCCACTCAGTAAAACATCTAAACTATAGGCACCAACTAAAGAGACTAAATGTGTACTCCCTTGAGCGCAGGCGGGAGAGATACATAATAATTTACACGTGGAAAATATTAGAGGGGCTGGTCCCAAACCTGCACAAAGAAATAACATCACATGAGACCAGAAGGCATGGCAGGATGTGCAGAATACCCCCGTTGAAAAGCAGAGGTGCAACAGGTACTCTGAGAGAGAACTCTATCAACATCAGAGGCCCGAGATTGTTCAACACGCTTCCGCTACACACAAGGGATATAACTGGCCGACCCCTCACAGTGTTCAAGAGAGAACTGGATAAGTACCTCCAAAAGATACCTGATCAAACAGGCTGTGACTCATACGTCAGGCTGCGAGCAGCCGCGTCCAACAGCCTGGTTGATCAGTCCAGCAACCATGAGGCCTGATCGAAGACCGGGCCGCGGGGACGCTAAGCCCCGGAAGCTCCTCAAGGTAACCTCCATATCACCCCAGCTTGGACACCTAGCCATCCACTTAGGGCGGCCCCTCATGGGCGACCCCTCCAGCAGGCAGTCCAATGGCTCACAAGACTCCTACATAGTGCCCATCTGCACGCACAACACCCAAAGAAGGGCGGAAAGGGGGCGAAGGCAACCCTCACCGGTCTCAGGGAGGTGTACATGAGCCCATCATCAAGACACGGTGACACCACGGAGGGGACATGATAAGCAATGCTCACCCTTTTCTCCTCATATATATATATATATATATATATATATATATATATATATATATGAGGAGAAAAGGGTGAGCATTGCTTATCATGTCCCCTCCGTGGTGTCACCGTGTCTTGATGATGGGCTCATGTACACCTCCCTGAGACCGGTGAGGGTTGCCTTCGCCCCCTTTCATATATATATATATATATATATATATATATATATATATATATATATATATATATATATATATATATATATATGCGAACAAGCCTGAATGGTCCCCAGGACTATATGCGAATGAAAACTCACACCCCAGAAGTGACTCGAACCCATACTCCCAGAAGCAACGCAACTGGTAACTACAGGGCGCCTTAATCCGCTTGACCATCACGGCCGTCAAAAGGAAGTGATAGCCGAGGCTATTTGAGCCACTTCCCCGACGGCAACTCGGATGGTAATCTTGGGCATAGCATTTCACCAAATCACCTCATTCTTTGGGGCACACGTGAGGAACACAAATGCGAACAAGCCTGAATGGTCCCCAGGACTATATGCGAATGAAAACTCACACCCCAGAAGTGACTCGAACCCATACTCCCAGAAGCAACGCAACTGGTAACTACAGGGCGCCTTAATCCGCTTGACCATCACGGCCGTCAAAAGGAAGTGATAGCCGAGGCTATTTGAGCCACTTCCCCGACGGCAACTCGGATGGTAATCTTGGGCATAGCATTTCACCAAATCACCTCATTCTTTGGGGCACACGTGAGGAACACAAATGCGAACAAGCCTGAATGGTCCCCAGGACTATATGCGAATGAAAACTCACACCCCAGAAGTGACTCGAACCCATACTCCCAGAAGCAACGCAACTGGTAACTACAGGGCGCCTTAATCCGCTTGACCATCACGGCCGTCAAAAGGAAGTGATAGCCGAGGCTATTTGAGCCACTTCCCCGACGGCAACTCGGATGGTAATCTTGGGCATAGCATTTCACCAAATCACCTCATTCTTTGGGGCACACGTGAGGAACACAAATGCGAACAAGCCTGAATGGTCCCCAGGACTATATGCGAATGAAAACTCACACCCCAGAAGTGACTCGAACCCATACTCCCAGAAGCAACGCAACTGGTAACTACAGAGCGCCTTAATCCGCTTGACCATCACGGCCGTCAAAAGGAAGTGATAGCCGAGGCTATTTGAGCCACTTCCCCGACGGCAACTCGGATGGTAATCTTGGGCATAGCATTTCACCAAATCACCTCATTCTTTGGGGCACACGTGAGGAACACAAATGCGAACAAGCCTGAATGGTCCCCAGGACTATATGCGAATGAAAACTCACACCCCAGAAGTGACTCGAACCCATACTCCCAGAAGCAACGCAACTGGTAACTACAGGGCGCCTTAATCCGCTTGACCATCACGGCCGTCAAAAGGAAGTGATAGCCGAGGCTATTTGAGCCACTTCCCCGACGGCAACTCGGATGGTAATCTTGGGCATAGCATTTCACCAAATCACCTCATTCTTTGGGGCACACGTGAGGAACACAAATGCGAACAAGCCTGAATGGTCCCCAGGACTATATGCGAATGAAAACTCACACCCCAGAAGTGACTCGAACCCATACTCCCAGAAGCAACGCAACTGGTAACTAAGCCTGGGGACCATTCAGGCTTGTTCGCATTTGTGTTCCTCACGTGTGCCCCAAAGAATGAGGTGATTTGGTGAAATGCTATGCCCAAGATTACCATCCGAGTTGCCGTCGGGGAAGTGGCTCAAATAGCCTCGGCTATCACTTCCTTTTGACGGCCGTGATGGTCAAGCGGATTAAGGCGCCCTGTAGTTACCAGTTGCGTTGCTTCTGGGAGTATGGGTTCGAGTCACTTCTGGGGTGTGAGTTTTCATTCGCATATAGTCCTGGGGACCATTCAGGCTTGTTCGCATTTGTGTTCCTCACGTGTGCCCCAAAGAATGAGGTGATTTGGTGAAATGCTATGCCCAAGATTACCATCCGAGTTGCCGTCGGGGAAGTGGCTCAAATAGCCTCGGCTATCACTTCCTTTTGACGGCCGTGATGGTCAAGCGGATTAAGGCGCCCTGTAGTTACCAGTTGCGTTGCTTCTGGGAGTATGGGTTCGAGTCACTTCTGGGGTGTGAGTTTTCATTCGCATATAGTCCTGGGGACCATTCAGGCTTGTTCGCATTTGTGTTCCTCACGTGTGCCCCAAAGAATGAGGTGATTTGGTGAAATGCTATGCCCAAGATTACCATCCGAGTTGCCGTCGGGGAAGTGGCTCAAATAGCCTCGGCTATCACTTCCTTTTGACGGCCGTGATGGTCAAGCGGATTAAGGCGCCCTGTAGTTACCAGTTGCGTTGCTTCTGGGAGTATGGGTTCGAGTCACTTCTGGGGTGTGAGTTTTCATTCGCATATAGTCCTGGGGACCATTCAGGCTTGTTCGCATTTGTGTTCCTCACGTGTGCCCCAAAGAATGAGGTGATTTGGTGAAATGCTATGCCCAAGATTACCATCCGAGTTGCCGTCGGGGAAGTGGCTCAAATAGCCTCGGCTATCACTTCCTTTTGACGGCCGTGATGGTCAAGCGGATTAAGGCGCCCTGTAGTTACCAGTTGCGTTGCTTCTGGGAGTATGGGTTCGAGTCACTTCTGGGGTGTGAGTTTTCATTCGCATATAGTCCTGGGGACCATTCAGGCTTGTTCGCATTTGTGTTCCTCACGTGTGCCCCAAAGAATGAGGTGATTTGGTGAAATGCTATGCCCAAGATTACCATCCGAGTTGCCGTCGGGGAAGTGGCTCAAATAGCCTCGGCTATCACTTCCTTTTGACGGCCGTGATGGTCAAGCGGATTAAGGCGCCCTGTAGTTACCAGTTGCGTTGCTTCTGGGAGTATGGGTTCGAGTCACTTCTGGGGTGTGAGTTTTCATTCATATATATATATATATATATATATATATATATATATATATATATATATATATATATATATATATATATATATACTCCTAAAGACAATAACTATGAAAGTGTTAAACCTCTCTCTGCAAGATGACCAGTGGGACCAAGCAACGCTCCCAGTTAGATTCGGGGGTATAGGTATTTCCAAGGCGACACAGTTAGCATTGCCGGCATTCTTATCCTCAACCAGTGCTACAAATGAATTAGTGAATGAAGTACTACCAGAATACCTTAGGAACTCCATTGGGATTCGTGATCCCAAATTTGAGGAAGGGGCTGGTCAGTGGGACACTCTAGCCAATCCACACCCTAGACTAACTTTTCCAAACGATGGCAAACAGGCCAAATGGGATAGCATCATAGTTAAGAACATCGCCAAAGCATTGCTGGAGGCAGCTTCTCAGAAGGACTGAGCGCGTCTCCTAGCTGTGCAAGCCCCCCATGCCGGGGACTTCCTGTTGGCAGTCCCTAATTCCGCCTTGGGCACCCGCCTGGACCATCGGACCCTAAGTATTGGTGTTGCCCTGCGCCTTGCCACCCCTATCTCCACCGTGCACCGGTGTGTTTGCGGCCATGCACGGGCAGACCAATACAGCAGCCATGGTCTCATCTGTCTTAAGACACAGGGAAAGAT